>NC_054377.1:26994218-27046718 GCF_017654675.1 Xenopus laevis | reverse complement strand
CTCTGACCTTGACCATGAATAAATTAGTCTGTATGTGTGAAAGGTCTGTAGGCTACCTGTGTGATGTGATCTGTTAGTCCATGACACCACTCTGTAACCTATAGAAGCCATAAGGGCAGTAAAACAGGGAACACTATATATACAGTATATATATATATATTGAATTTTATAATTGCTGTTGAATTGTTTTTCCTTTTTATAAAATGCACTTATCTCGAATTGATCCGGTAGCTAATCCTATTAAAGGTTCTAAAAATCTTGCAGTGATGGAAACAGGTTTTGGGCAGGATCCCACCCCATGGTCTGGATGTTCTGTTATAAAGATAGGTAGAATCTCAGCCGTAAAGCATGACTCGGCTGTTGTTTTATGAAAAAAAGTGAAGGCGACTTTACCCATTCGATTTACATTTTTCTGTGATAGCACAGAGGACACTAATGTAAATTAATCCATTATAATCCGCACAGTGGGACCCACAGGCATTTAAAAAAGCAGCATACAGCATTTACTAAGTAATAACATATTTCCATTTACTGCATTCTTACAGGCAGACACTGAATGGTATCTAGAGAGCTAGAAGCGTGGTTATTAACAAAGAATACACCCAGATAGCAGAAGGCGTCAATGGTGACCCCTGGCTCTCAATAGCTGCCCAGAGAGGCTATAGCTTAAACACTGCCCATGCCTAGCACTGAACCTCTGTCCCTGGGAAGGATAGGGGGGTGTTTACCTTTCTCTTCACCTTCAAGTTAAATTTTAGTAGGTTATTGAATAGAAACTTTTCAATTGGTCTTCATTTTTCTTTTTTTATAGTTCCCACTCGATGTGGGGGTCAATGACCCCATCTAAAAAACAAATGCTCTGTTAGGGCAGAGACACACACTGCTATTTCAGGAGAATAGTTGCCCAGTCGCGACAAATTGATTCTACTTCGGTAGACAAATCTCCCCGAACTGCCTTCCCGCCTGCTAGAATGTAAACCGCCGGCAGGATGGTACTCGGAATGCCTTGTTTTCCAAAGTCGCCCAAAGTTGCCTCACAAGTAAACTTCGGGCGACTTTGCAAAGCCAAAGCGAATCCAAGTGCCATCACACCGGTGATTTACATTCTAGCCGACGGGAAGGCAGTTTGGGAGATTAGTCGCCCGAAGAAGAAGCTATTTGTCGCTGGGCGACTAATCTCCTGAAATAGCAGCGTGTGTCTCTGCCCTAAGGCAACACATGTTTCGTTATTGCTACTGTTTATTAATGATCTTTCTAGTCAGATCCTCTCCTATTCATATTCCAATCTCTTATTCAAATCAGTGCATGGTTGCTAGGGTAACTTGGACCCTAGCAACAGGATTGCTGAAATTGCAAACTGGAAAGCTGCTGATTAAAAGCTAAATATCGCAAAAAACACATATTAAAAAAACAAAAACCAACTGCAAATTGTCTCAGAATATCACTCTACATCATACCAAAAGTTAATGTAAACATGAACAACATGAACAACCAGGCCCGGATTTGAAAGCCGGCGCTGGATTTAAAAGTAAATTTTTTTGCTGATTTTGAAACTAAAAACAAATAATTTTGATAGCAACAAGAGACTGGCGAAAGACTGATTATATGTTCTGTGCCATGGTACAACTCCTTCCTCCCCATTCTGGAAACAGACTTCGCTACTAGATAAGCAATATCCATTCCTGTACAAATGTACTACTGTTCTAAGGATCCCTGCAAGCAGCACTTTATTAGAAGCTTTATTCTCCCTGTTGTGTAAATCCCTGGATCCTTTTATTACCATAAAGTGGGCTAAATAAGCAGCAAATCTCAAGTGCTGTCCTTTTATGGTTTGTTTTGGTCAGTGGCTCAGCTTGTGCCTTTGAGGGGGGGTGGGGGTGAGTATTCTAAAGATTAATTTGCACATATTCATACATTGCAGCTAATAATGAAAGGTTTTGTCACACAATGTGCTTTGGCCACTGGAGAAGACCCCAATCCTGACAAATGCCTCAAATAGCATTGGTTTTTCAAAAATAAAAAAAAAAATGTGGGTGTGAGCCGCCCTGAACCCACACTGAACAGCCAGAAAAAGATACAGCGTTTCTAAAACTTCATTGGCTTTTGGCAGAGAGCCCATAAAATGTGCCAGGTGCACTTTTGTAATAATTTAAGATAAGCAAAGAAACATATTTAAGATAAGCAGGTCTTGTGGGGCAATTCACCTTTATTAGCAAAACTGTAATTGCAAATAAAAACTACAGAAATGTGTTTAAACTTTCATAACCTGACAAATTTTGTAAAATGAACATCATCATCACTTATTTATTAAAGTTACGCAGTGCTTTGGTAAGTAGGGGGTGTGGCCACAAAATGGGAATGGTCAGAAAATTTTCGCTGCACTCCACGCAGCATATCTTTTTGTCCCTCTTTCTATTTCCAAAATGTTGGGAGGCATGTGTCACTGTCCCTCTCACCTGATGGGGGCATGGACGCCAATGTAATTTTGGCAGGCAATTGCACTGACTGCGTTAGTTATTGCTGTACTGGTGAAGGGCGGTTGGGGGGGGGAACATGTAGCGTCCACCCACCCTTTAACTTGTGTCTCATTCAGATGTGCACACGGCCACTCCTTCCATGAGGCAAGATGAGAATTTGTCTGAGGTGCCAGTTACTGGGGGCAGCAAAAATAGGGTGGCCACCTGTCCGTTTTTGACCCGGACAGCCCGGTATTTTGAAGGCAGGATTCCCCATGATTGGTACGGCAATCAGCTGATCGCCATGTCATAGCCTTGCCCCCTGATGGCACACCCGCCCCTCCATGTCATGGCCCCGCCCCCTGCCCGGTTTCCACCAGTTAGAAAGGTGGCAACCCTAATCAAAAAAACAGCCTCTGGCAACTTAAAGAGCTGCATTTCCATTTTTTAAAATGTTAAATAGGTTCTGGTAGTGCAGAAACATCCAGCAGCTCTACCATTTCTCCTTTAGGGTCAGGGAACACGCTCAGATTCAGTGAGATTAGTCACCCGGCGGCAAATCTCCTCTTCCTCGGGGCGACTAATCTCACCGAACTACCTCCCGCTGGCTAGAATGTAAATCACCGGCGGGATGGCACTCTGAGCGCTTTGTATCCCAAAGTTGCCTCACAAAGAAACTTCAGGTGACTGAAGCCTTACAAGTGCCATCCTGCCGGGGACTGACATTCCGAATCTGAGTGTGTGACCCTTAAGTGCCTCCTGAGGACACACTGGCATTCTCCGTTCAAACCTGCTTTATCACTTTAAGCGAATGAATCCGGAATGCCTGTGTTTTGGCTAAAAGTACTGTCCGCCATCCTTCACTGAATTGTCTAATAATGTAAAGCTTCTCATTTACAATGGAGGGGGGAAAAAGGCAAAAATGAAGTTAACAAAAATTACCAATTTAGCTATTTTCCGCTGTAAATAAACTGCTGATTTTGAGGAGACTGCCATCCTCAGCAGAAACAAAAAAAGGTAATTTTTTACGAATCAGCCCATGGAAATGAATTTAGATGATTTAGAGAGCAACAGCTAATGGGCCTATTTTTTTTTTTTTGCTTAGGACTTGTAATGCTGTCCCATCACCTTTCCCTTAGGCCTGCAAATAAGACCCCAGAGATATTCCTAGATCTGTCACAGATCCCAGCCCAACGCATTGCAGTCTGTTCGCTTTATTGCAGGAATGTGTTTACTGCCATCCTTGTGTTTGTCACAGCACAGGTGTGTCTCCGTGTCAGCGAGATGCCCAAGTGACATCACCTACACCCCGAGAGCAGTGCAGCACTGACACCCAGTGGTGTCATTTTCTTCATTTAGGCCACAGTAAAAGCCTTTACATTGCTCATGCTGAACACATAGCACTGCCTCACACACAATCACAGATTAATCCTTTAAATAATCCACAGATTCATCAAGCAATGGTTAGCAGGGGTACCCCCCAAGCCCTAAGGGTTACTCATCTCTTTCAAGATGGGAGTGGCTCCTACCCTATATTAACCTTTCTGGTTCCTCCAATTCATTTTGGCAGAATCAATTTTTTTTTTTTTTACTAGCGCAGAGACATTAAAGGGATAATGTCATGGGAAAACATGTTTTTTCCAAAACACATCAGTTAATAGTGCTGCTCCAGCAGAATTCTGCACTGAAATCCATTTCTCAAAAGAGCAAAGAGATTTTTTTATATTCAATTTTGAAATCTGACATGGGGCTACACATATTGTCAGTTTCCCAGCTGCCCCAGTCATGTGACTTGTGCTTGCACTTTAAGCTGGCCATAGATGCAAAGATCCGATAGTACGAATCATTGTACGATCGGACTTTCCCATCTCACGACCCACCAATAACCATTCAGATCAAAGTCTTACCAGTCAGATTAGTTAAAGAACAGATCAGCAATGTTCTGCCCCTGACAGCAATCGTACGATATCTATGTCCAACCAAAGCTAGTGACAGTCTCCCACTGAAAATCGTACGATCGGCAATACACGTAGAGATATTATCGGCAGCCGACAGAAATTTTCTAACCTGTCCGATCGACTAAACGATCGATCTCCGCCGGACGAAAAATGTCGGGACTCTCCACACACGTTCCGAAAATCGTACGAATCCTCGATTCGTACGATCAGATCTTTGCGTCTATGGCCAGCTTTAGGATTGAACCGCTTTCTGGCAGGTTATTTCTCCTACTTAATGTAACTGAATCAGTCTCAGTAGGACTTGGCTTTTACTATTAAGTGCTGTTCTTAGATCTTCCAGGGAGCTGCTATCTCGTTACCTTCCCATTGTTCTGCTGTTAGGCTGCGGGGGGAAGGGAGGGGGTGATATCGCTCCAACTTGCAGTACAGCAGTAAAGAGTGAAGTTTATCAGAGCACAAGTCACGTGACTGGAGGCAGCTGGGAAATTGACAATATGTCTAGCCCCATGTCAAATTTCAAAATTGAATATAAAAAAAATCTGTTTGCTCTTTTGAGAAATGGATTTCAGTGCAGAATTCTGCTGGAGCAGCACTATTAACTGATGCATTTTGAAAAAAACATGTTTTCCCATGACAGTATCCCTTTGAAGTGGTACAGAGTCAGACTGGGGGCCATAAGGCCCACTGGGGCTGCTGCTCAGGGGCCCCATTCGCAAAGACCCCTAACGTCCATCCCCCCGTCTCAGTCGCAACCCCCCTCCGGGCCCCAGCCACATCTCCCCTCCATCGCTCCACTTGTACCTTTTTTTCTTTACAGCAGCGACTGAGGTCGAGGAGGGAGGTTGGGGGCAGAGGAATCAGTTTGAGGAAGGGGGCGGGTCTGGGTCGGCAGGGCCCACTGGGTTTTTTCCTGATGTCCCGCTGACCCAGTCCGACCCTGAATTGGTAGGATTCCTACAAAAGGATCGTAACGGTTTAACTAGAAGTTACCAGGCCCAATACCAACATTGTTTTAAGGCCCCCAAAATTTCAAAAACATATATTAAAACTGCTTAGTGGTCTAACTATTCAAATGGGCCCTGACAGGCACCTCCCACATATCTCCCAACATTTTGGAAACAGAAAGAGGGACAAAAAGATTTACCACGTGCACCGCGGCAACATTTTTTGACCACACCCATTTTTGTGGCCACACCCCTAATTACCATGTCAATTTTACAAAATTTGGCAGGTTATGAAAGTTTGAACACATTTCTGTGTTTTTTATGTGTTACTACAGTTTTGCTAATGAAGGTGAATTGCCCTTTTAAGTATGTACTCTGGGATATCTGCCAGGAGTCAATTAAGTTAGAAACTTTGTATCATTTTCTGGTAGTTCAGTGCAGCAGATCAAAGAGAAACTTGGTACATATCCGGGACTGCAGGTTGAGCTGTCAAAAGCGGGACTGTCCCGCTCAAAACGGGACGATTGGGGGGTATGACCTCCCGTAGTTATGCTACCTGGGAAAAGGGGTGTATTTACCATATAGTCACTTAAGAGTCCATGCCTCGTGCGGCAGATTAAGGAGGGTGGCCCTTGGGTGCTTGTATAGTAAAATAAAATCCTGCTAGCTGCTGGGTATGTGCAGATTAATTCCAGCGGCAGAGTAGGGTTTGGTGGGTTTATGTGGTGGTGTAACTACCTATGCACTGGGTGGATGCAGGGTTTCAGCATTATGTATCACCCCTTTGTTTATGTTTCCAATGCTGGATGGGGTCTGGGGGGCTGCATAACTGGTGCAGAGAGTACAATTGCCATCTCTGCACTAAAAGAGACAAGTTTCTGGTTTAATTAAGGGAAACTGGAAACCTGAGGAGGGTTCTTGCCTTGCATCATGGCAGGAGCAGCACCCATGGGTCTGGTTCCTTGGGAGCCACTGGACCAAAATACAAAGCTGGTGGGATCCCTTACCTACTGGGGGCCCAGCAGTTGCAGTCTGCTTGTTCTATTGTTATAACCCATGGGTGTTTTAATTCTATACTAGTATGACAGTGACTAAAATCCTATTGGGTTTTTAATGTTCAAATATTTTTAGAGCCTAGGGTTGCCACCTTTTCTGGAAAAAAAATACCATCCTTCCTATAGATTTATCTTTTTTTCCTTATTAATAACATTGGGATCAACCATCATTTTTACAGGCCATGTGGCAACCCTATTAGAGCCTTAAGGCATGGTAAATGACATAAGGGAAAGGCCCCCATAGCCAGGAAAACTCCAGATTCTAAGCGCTTCAGATAATACGAATAATAAACCCTAAACCTGTATTAATCTCTGCTTGAAAAGATGAATGCCTGCAGAGTCAGTCTTTGTTCTTATGGTGCTTTTGACACCATAAAGCATGGGAGCTGGTAAAGTGCTAAAATAAAGGGGTATATTTATCTAATTGTGAAATGAATTCTTTATGATAGGGTGGACTTGGCAGCATTCGGAGGGCTTAGTCACTTCAGCATCTTTATTGAACATCAACTGTACAGACAAGAAGTCAACACACCAAAAAATTATAGCTTTAAGTTCCATGAAAATGCTTTTGTTAGTGTAGTAAAAAGCAATAAAGGTTTTCCTGTGGTTGGAAATGTCACTTACTTTGATATCCTGGAGACAGTCAGCACTGGTAATACAGACGTTGGTAACCCTTTATGTATATAATAAATCAGCTGTACCCGAGTCCTAGCAAATGCCAAGGTCCCCTAAATTTATATATATTTTCTAAAGTAAAGGGCAATATTGCAGATCCCAGTAATGTAAAGGGAATTATTTGCCAACTCCATCCCTTCCCTGCATTTGCTTCACCCATTGCCCTATTCCAGTGCAAAACATGGCTACCAACATCATTATTTATTTTTGTAATTTATTTAATTTACATTCATATATAACAAACAAGGGTTACAGAATAATAACAGGAGTCTTACAGTCAAAGTAGGACTGTCTTACCAGAAGCACTTCAGCTTCTTTTGAACTACAACTGTCCACAGAGGCTACTAGGAGTGGTAATTCAACAACAAATGAAGGGATGCAGGGCATGGAAAAAAGTGTTATGGTGGCTGTACAATGGAAGAGAGGATCTTTACTCAATTGGCATCTAAAGGTGGCCATACACTATTGGATCCAATAGTTTGGTGGATCTTAAGCCGATATGCCCACTAATGGGCGATATCCAGGCCCGGATTTGTGGAAAGGCCAACTAGGCCCGGGCCTAGGGCGACAGAATTTTAGGAGGGCTGCATGCTGCCCAACCACACCCACGTTTGTTCAAAAACACTTGGGATGCGCTGGAGATACAATATCCAGATGATGAAAATTTGTACGTATAAAGGGAAGGGCAACAAACGGCAGTGGGCCTAGGGGCGGCCACTATGTAAATCCGTCCCTGGCGATATCGGGTGAATCCGAACGTTCGGCCCTAGGGCGAATGATGGGATTACAATGCTGCAAATGTGCGCTGACGGGTCACAGGGCCGCATCAACTACTAGCCGATTCAGTCCTGGATCTTAGAAAAAAATCAAACTTGCCCGATATCTGGCCTGATATAGATCAGGAGGAGCCGTCTGGAGCCCCCACACATGGGCAGATAAACTATCAGCTTTAATCTGCCCGCGTATGGCCACCTTTAGGTTTGTGTTCAAGATAATGATTGCATCACATGGGGGGAGACTTGTCCTAAAATACTTCTCACCTGATGTGATTTCCCACCAGCCAGATGGGTATCAGACTGAGCTCCAATCTGATATCAGTCAGGGAGGGTCAAATCTAGAACCATACACAAGTATTCTTGTCTGCAGCCAATTTGGCCCATGTGTTTTTCGCTTAGTACTGTTTCCATCTTGCCCTCCTATACCTTCTATCTATGTCTGCTGCAGTGCAGGGGCCCCGGGGTTATGTATACTGTATGCTATGTCTAGTGCTTTTGTTGTTGTGCTGGTCAAATGAAAGCAAGTATAGATCATTACCTTTCTTTACCAACCTTTAAGTATTTGTAAAGAGCTTTAACCCTTGAATTGCCATTGTCCTTACATTGTGCAGTGCCAAGGCATGACACCTGAACCGGAATAAAGAACCGTAGCATTTACTGTGTTTGCATGATTGTACATTTATGCCAGGAAGGCATGTAAAGGGTTACATATCACCAACAGCCAGTGTGTTAGCCAATGAAAAGCTAATACAAGACCACCACTTTTTCCCTGTTTGTAATTCTTATTTCCTGTAGGTCTCTGTATGTTTACCTGATGTGCTGTATATTAGCTGTTCTGCATTTTAGCTGCCTAGTAGCAATAAACTGGCACCCACTGATAAGTATGCCCCTATTTGCAAGAGGCAGCGAATTGCTAAGGGCTCTTACATCCTGGAATATTTTTGCAGGTTTGAGCGCACCGAAATGCTATTTGTTTAGCTAACTGATTCCATTATATTCTGCCCGGTTGTACTCATGAGCATTCAGAGTTGCATTTTATTGCATTTGCTTTTCTTTGTGTTTATTTAGACCCAACGTGCTGCATTCTTATTTTCAATAGGTCTCTGGTGTACTGTATATTAGCTGCTCTGCATTTTAGCTGCCCAGTTGCATTAAACTGGCACCCACTGATGATTATGCCCCAATTTGCAAGAGGCACTGAATTATAAGGGCCGTCACACCCTGGAGTATTTTTGCAGGTTTGAGAGCACCGAAACTTTATTTTTTTAGCTAACTGTATTAACTATATTATGTTCTACCTGGTTGTACTCATGAGCATTCAGAGTTGCATTTGCTTTTCTTTGTGTTTATTTTGACACAACTTGCAGCCTTTTCTTACTCTTGTTCAGAATACAATAGTTTAAGGTGTGTTTGGAACATATTTAAAAACAAAACATATATAAACCCAATATTTATGTTTTTGTGCTCAGCATACATTTGTAAATGCATAAAAAAATGCCAGTGTGTAAGAGCCTTACACTGGTACATGGATTGGGTGATTCTACTCGGCTCTATTAGCTAGGACAGATAATTGCCACTAGTCTGGCGCAGGCCCCTTCATTACATATTATTTGACTCCCATTATTATTGACTCAACAGACATATCTTTTGTGGGCAGAATAGAGATAGGACTATAGCAGTGCACAGCCGCAGCCTAATAACCATTCTAACAGCAGTGCACTGTAGTGACCATTCTCTTGTAAATGAGTACCTAACACCGCTCAGGTGCTGTTCAGCAAAAGGTGGGCCCTGTCACTCAAATGCGACGTATTCCAATGCATAAAAGCATTGTGCTATTATCAAGCCAGACAGATAAGTGGCAGCATCAGCGTGATAAGCATGATCTTCCTCTCACACATACTGAATGGTGCAAATGAAGGACTGCAGATATATTAGCTCTTGATTGGTAAATCAATGAGTGTCACAGACCATAACGTGAAACTGATATGTCTCACTGGATCTCACCCTTTTTCTTTCTCCCCCCATACTTGCATGTCGGCTCTCTCTTTCATTATACCATCTCTTTCTATTACCCTGCCCTCTCTATAGTGAGTGCACAGCCAAAGCCCCTCTCTCTCTATTGTTTCTTGTATAAAGCCACTGCCATTTTATATTTCCTTCTCCATCTCTCCCTTAAGCAAAGCTGCTTACAGTTATTTCTCCCTTTATTCTGTTTATAACAAGTTTGTCTCCCTCTCTCACCTTGACTTTGCTCTAACCCACGCTCTGCTTACTTTCCATCCATGCATTTCTCCTCCCTCCATGTAACTTACAGTTTCCCGTGGGGCCAGTAATAATTCAATTAGACTGCCAATAAAAATGTAATCAAGCAATAATGCACCTTGCTCTATTTAATTAGTGCCCTGTCAAGTCCTGCACATTTAAGATGAGACACAATTGTGAGGCATGGAGGATATGGTTGGAATAGCAACCTGGAGGCTGAAGTATCGGGTGCAAAACTTAAAGCCCCGTGTGTATCCAAATCAACATGTCGATTGCATAAAGGCACAGGGATATAGCATTGGTTGAGTTGATATTAAAAAATGACACTATAAATATACCTAACAAATGCTGTTGGAAGGGGTGTCTGTGAGTTTTATTTTTAAAAGAAATCTGGATAAATAGATGGGACCCCAGGGATCTCTAAAACTGACCTTTACCTTTAAAATCCAGCGGTGAAGATAAAGGGCCATTATACTGTGATGCTTGCTTATTCCAAACTCTGAGACTGTATCTTGCACAGTGCCATTCCAATTGGTATGCATCAGTATATAGAGCAAATTATATTAGTTTCCCCTTCCACTGTGCTCTGTCTGCCCAAGCATTAGATGCATAAGGAATTTGTTTTATTATATGGTCACAGTGTATTTTAAATAACAAGGTAAATATGAATATGTGGGAAGTATAAGGGGATTTAGGATACAATTATGAAACAGTGACATGATATAAAGAAAAAATACGTGGGTGCTTCAACCCACAGACCATGGCTTTGAGGTGTGGAGTTCTCTTGCTGATGTAGACGTATATCAGATAAACAGGTGTTTCAATATTTCTTTATTACAGATATTCAATGATTACATCTCAGTGCATTGATAAAAGATGTTCGGTTAAACAGTCGTTAAAGACAACAGATCACAATTAAACATAATACATGCAATATAATTGTCCGACTCATTGGTGAGTGCTATATGCTACCGAGAATGTAAAAATATTGATAAACAAGGTATTCGAAAAAATTTTAAACAGGGGTTAAGTGGGAGAGGAAAAGAAAAGAGAAACAGATAAGGGCAGTGAGAAGAGAGAAGGAGAAGAGAGAGAGAAAAAAAAAGAAAAAAAGGGAGGGAGGGAGGGAGATTACTCCCATACACATAAACAGGTATATAAGGTATAGTAAGGTGTATATATACTGTATGCAGATCTATAAGGATACTTGGCACTATGTTGATCTAGGGACTGATATAAATGCTTTGGGAGTTGGTAAGGAATGTACTCCCCTCCAGAGGCAAAGTGGGTGTTTTCACCTTGTTCTGGATAATCTAGAAATTAGGTAGGGTTTACTTGGGCGTAAGGTTGAATTTGCTGGACATGTGCCTTTACAATATCATTTACTATACAAATGTAAATGGCAAACGCTAGCTAACTCTTTGATTTTAACATATCACTTAACCACCTTCCTTTCTGCAAAGTACATACTAGTAAATCACTGCCATAGGTGCATTAAATGCAGGGATTCAGCCTCTCTACATCACCGGCCTTCTCCTATACATCATGAGCAATGGCAGTGCCAAGCTCCTTATTTTGTATTCAGGACAATAAGTAAGATATAAACTGACCTCTTGAGCCGAATGAAGTCAATAAAAGAAAAAGCTATTGATTAGGACTCCATTAATTACACTTGCAGATAAAAGGAGAAGGGGGATATATTGACATGGGCCAAACTAATATACTCCACCTTGTTGCTATTAAAGTGTTTGCGTAACATTATGAATGTGCTCACTGGCTTTGGCTTAGAACTCGGTGTTTATGTGCTTTGCTCAAAACAAATACCTGAAACCACAGCCTAAATCCCTTTGCAGCCAGTGGTCATATGATTAAAATACAGTAGGAGAAGGAGATGATAAGGTTGAATAGAAACAGACTGGCTTTGGTACCAATATGTTACAGGGCACAATGTTTCTTTTTGATCTTTTTAGTGGGGTCACATCATAGTCTATACCAGTATGGAGGTAACAAGGTTCAGCAACAGCATTGGCGATCTAAAGACCTGGGCTATTTACTAGGCCCCCTAGGATTGTGCCTTTCATCTTTGAGGGCATGGCCAAAGCAGCAGATGGCAAAGTGTGCACTAAAATTGTTTGGTGTACCATTTGCAGCTGCAGCAGCAAACATTCATGTGTCCCTGGGAGAATGATATAAAAGAATGAACAATAAAGGTCGAAGGGCCCAAATTCTTCACCTACCTAGGGTCCCATTTAGTCCCCAGTGTTGGCACCACTTTTCTGCCTTAAGCTTTATCTCATTTCCCATACCTATGCACTTTCTCTCATTTCCCAAACCTATGCATTATATCTCTCATTTCCCATACCTATGCACTATAACACTATTTCAGATTGCTGCTGTTTGGGGCTTTCTTTTTAAAGAGCACAGACAAGGGACATAAAAGCCTGCAGCAGGTCGTGTGCAATGCCAGTGTTGGAGGGCATAGCCGGTGAGCAGCTCATGCAGAAAGCGCATCTCTACCTGTCTTGACATTTTAGTAGCCAGTGCCAGCTGTGCCCTCGGTATCAACATAACCTTTATAAGTCATGCATACATACATTACATTCCCTTTCTCACTGCTCTGTCAAGCAATTTCTGTCTTTTCTCAGTGTATTTAGTTTTGATGCCATTACTCTCTTCTGTGCCACTTTGTTCTGTACTTTCCTAATGATGCTCTTCTCTTTTCTCCTTTGTATGTTTTCCCTTCATACCCCCCTTCCTATTTTCATTCACTCTGCACTGCTCTCTGTCCTTTTGCCCTGGCAATCCTACATATGTTTCCCCTCGCATCCTCCCTTAGCCACAGAGGCTGTTTTCTCCCTCCGATATGCATCATTATATGATTGGTTGCATCTCTATCCCCCCTTTTCCCAGTTGGGTTAATAGCAATGACCCATGCACAATGCCCACACTTATTCGGTGCTGTAAAAGGCTTCCTTTCATTGGGGCGGCATGAGATTGTAACCTCGATAAAGTAACCTCGATATAGGCCGGCCCTATCTATGGATGGGCAAATGATTGACTTTTGCTTCACCCAGCTTCATGCTTACTGAATCATATCTTGTGTAAAGGAAAAAAGTACCCTTATTAATGAGGCTGACCGATAATGATGTGGAATGCAAACTAAACAAAGAATAAAATGTCTAGAGCAATAGCATCTTCTGTGCTGCTGCAATCCCTGCATTCTCTGTCAGTCGCTCTTTATGAACAGACTAATTCAGCATGAAATGGCCACTTCATCAGGGTTTTATAATGGCACCGCTATACCCAGGAGATGTGCACATAGCTGGGCGTTAGTGCAATTGTAAGCAACAAAGCAGACATAGGCCAAGGATGATTCTTTTGTTTGGGGAGGCTTCAAAGGCATTTTCCATATACAGTATAATACCCCAGAACACACAGCAGGATGTAAAATACTTTGTCAGTAAACCTTGCAGGATAAATGTAGTGCCAGCTTGTGACCTCATAGCATCATAAATACAATGCAAATCCCATATGTAATGCCCCAAGAACACATGGAAGTGTAAAATAACTTCCAGAACAACTTACAGGGTCAATGTAATGTACGGTAACTCGAGAACACACAAGAATGGGCGTAATTATAGTGGATGCAGACCCTGTGGCTGCAGGGGGGTCCAGGAGGCATAGGGGCCCCATGAGGCCAATATACAGTTTCAATAAATATTGGTAAAACAAGTCAAACATTTTGGGGGGGGGCTTGAAAAATAATTTGCTGTGGGCCCAGTAATATCTTGTTATGCCACAAGAAGTCTTAACTTCATGTACAATATCTCCATCCTGTTTCATGTATGAAATTAATTTGTGTTGGTTTGGGAAGGCTTAGCCTCACCAAGCCTTCATGAAAATTTGCCTGTGACGTTGTCCAATAGAAACACAAGGAAACCCACTGCTAACAAATCACGATTCCTAATCACACCAAATACACAAAGAATGCTCCTTTGTGTTAGGGGGAGTAGCAGTCCTAGGCCATCCGCACAGCTCAAGTTCAGCTCTCATACATTACTGATATGTCATGTGCTGTCCACAGAAACTAATTATCAGTGTTTTAACAACCCTATTAATCCCAATTAATATCTCAATCACTATTCACTATAATGAAGGGGAAAATGGGCAATTGCTCAAGAACCATGGTGCCAAGAATATGTATAAACCCCAAGTCACTGTATGGTACTGAAGGAATGAGAATGTTTATAGCAGCATATAATTACCCAGTGATCTATAGTCAGATAACTGGAGTGCCAGTGGATGTGATAACTGCACTATTCTTTGAGTGGAAGGCTTTCTATAAATCCTGCTAAATGTGGTTTAAGAGAAGGCGGCCTTGCTGCTGTTCTTTCGCCCTGGCACCTACTCCCACATCCACCCTTTTCTGGCCAAAGCAGTCCAAGTTAATGCTTGTCTTCTTAGAAGGCTTTTTTGTATCCATCCACCAAATTTCAGTTTGAGAAGAAGCATTTTGCTGTACCCACAAGATGTATCTCAATACATAGATACAGATCCAATGGTCCATATCTGCTCACCTAATCTTTCTTTCTTTCTTTCTTTCTTTCGTTCTTTCGTTCTTTCGTTCTTTCTCATACAGTCAAATGAAAAAGTTTGGGAACCCCTCTTAATTCTTTGGAGTTTTGTTTATCATCGGCTGAGCTTTCAAAGTAGCAGTGACAACGTTTATTGGATTAACAGAAAATATGCATCATAACAAAATTAGACAGGTGCATAATGGTGGGCACCCCAACAGAGATATTACATCAATACTTAGTTGAGCCTCCTTTTGCAAATGTAACAGCCTCTAGATGCCTCCTATTGCCTTTGATGAGTGTCTGGATTTTGTTCATACAAAATCTTTCAAGTGTCAGTTAAATTTGATGGTTGCTGAGCATGGACAGCCTGCTTCAAATCATCCCATAGATTTTCGATGATATTCAAGTCAGGGGACTGTGACGGCCATTCCAGAATATTGTACTTCTCCCTCGAAGTGTGTTTAGGGTCATTGTCTTGTTGGAATATCCAACCCCTGCGTAACTTCAACTTTGTGACTGATACTTGAACATTATATTGAAGAATTTGTTGATATTAGGTTGAATTCATCGAACCCTTGACTTTAACAAGAACTAGCCCCACAGCGTGATGTAACCTCCACCATATTTGACAGTAGGCAGCAGGTGTTTTTCTTGGAATGCAGTGTTCTTCTTCTGCCATGTAAATCGTTTTTTGTTATGAACAAATAACTAAATTTTTGTCTCATCAGTCTAAAGCACTTTGCTCTAAAATGACTGTGGCTTGTCTAAATGAGCTTATACATACAACAAGCGACTCTGTTTGAGGCGTGAGTGCAGAAAGGGCTTCTCTCTCATCACCCTGTCATACAAATGTTCTTTGTGCAAATTGCGGTGAATTGTAGAACGATGTACAGATACACCATCTGCAGCAAGATGTTCTTGCAGGTCTTTGGAGATGATCTTTGGGTTGTCTGGAACCATTCTCGCAATCCTCCGCATATGTTGCTCTGTATTTTTCTTGGCCTGCCAGACCTGGGTTTTACAGCAACTGTGCCTGTGGCCTTCCATTTCCTGATTACATTCCTTACAGTTGAAACTCACAGTTTAAACCTCTGAGAAAGCTTTTTGTAGCCTTCCCCTAAACAATGATACTGAACATCTTTGTTTTCAGATCTTGAGAGTTGCTTTGATGATCCCATGCTGTCACTCTTCAGAGGAGAGTCAAACAGAAGCACAACTTGCAATTGGCCACATTTAACACCTTTTCTTGTGATTGGACACACTTGCCTAGGGATTTCAAGTCTTACAAGCTAATCCAACCAATTTGACGTTGCCAGTAATCAGTATTGAGCAGTTACATGCATTCAAATTAGCAAAATTACAATAAAATTTTTTTGCACAGCCAGTTTTTCACATTTGATTTAATGTCATACTGACTACTGCTATTTCAATTGAATACTGCTTCCCTAAAAATCTTTGTTCAGAAAACACCCCAGTACACAGAAATTAAAGACATACCCCTGTTATCTTTTTTGTTGAAAGTGGGGTAAATTATTATGCAGGCTGAGAGGGGTTCCCAAACCATTTCGTATGACTGTAGATAGAGATGGGTTAGGTTGCCATATAAGGTATAATATGCGTTCTAATGACTGAGAATAAACCCACAGTGAAAGAATTCCTAACATGACTGAGTTCTAATGTGAGAGTGTCACCAATTAAGTGAGAGGGCCCTCTTTGTGTTCTCTCAGTAACTGGGAGTGCTCTCAGTGCAAGTCTTCTAATGATTCAGGCTACTCAAATATGTGAGAGCACTCGCTGAACCTGTATTACAATGAGTGCAAGAGCCTTTAAACACCGCATTCTACTTACTAATTATCTACATTGCTTTTCTTGCTGAGTAAAATAATAGTATTGCCATGTCTAAGAGATGCTTCACCCATCAAGTTCATGCTTGGCAAAACCATGCAAACATTCTCTTTCCTGATAATCTCGTAGAGTCTATGGATGACATTTCTTTTTCACCTCGTTTGAAAACTCCCACTCATGTTAATAAATTCAAATATAGCGACAAATTAAGCTCTGTTTTCAGAATAATCTAGGTCTACATGTTTGCTATCATTAAGTACAATTAAGTTGTACAAAGTGAGAAAATAATGACTATGATCAATACATGCTCACAGAGCTGGCTACTCTGATTTTCCTATAAGGCGGCTTTTTTTTTTCCAGTCGAACTGTATTATCATGGTCTATGTTTGGGCCCCACTCTAGATCAATTTGACTCATCAGAATGTGGTTCTACTTCACCACCAATAATCAGTGAATGTGAAAACAGGGCCGACCAATCACCTGATTTGCTGATTGTGCATCAGTAAACCCAATATGGTGAACAGTCAACCAAGTTGTATAACTATCCTACTGATTGGCCGCTGGGCTGACCGATACTGTATGTCAATAGTAGACCCAGGTATGACCAGTTTAAATGCTTACTATTGCCAAATGACAGTACCAAAAATTAAAAACAAAATATAGCATTTCATAAATGTGACCTTCTTTCACATTTTGTAAACTTTTACTATAAAAACCTCAACAAAACGGTACAAAAGTGGCCATATACGCACAGGGGTTGTATTGATCAGGCTGTTTGTGCAATTTTGACCTTCCTAGCCTAGCATCCATCCTCTATCTATGATCTATTAAGGCGCAGTTTCATCAAACCAAAATATCAGCCAGATGGCATCCCTAAGCCAGATATGACAATTTAGTTGCACAATAGCCGTCGGTTTGTGTATAGGGTATTGTTATCCTTCAATGCCTTGGAACTGTTACTAACCGTTATATATGGTATGTTTCAAACCAGTATAAAATATATTTTCGGGTAGGACTACATGGACGTTTTCAGCGTGGTCCGACGCGCTGCAACAAAACGCCTGCGACAAGTCACATGTGCTGTGTCTGCATCTGACAGTCGTGTTGCATCGACAATGCGACAATGCATTCACATACCTTATTTTTGTCGCAGGCGTTTTGTCGCATCACGACGAAAACGTCCATGTAGTCCTACCCTTATACTAGTAAAAAAAGGGGCCACCCAAATATGGAGCTGAGCAAAGAGTGGTCTGAAGTTACCACTCCACAGGAATATTTTAATATTAGTTTTAACGTTAATGTTATAGCAATATTTAACTAACTATAGTGCTCAAAATGTTTTGGGGTTCTGGGTTCAATTTCAAGCATCGGACTTTCTGCATGCAAATTGTAGTGGTAGTGCAAGTGGAGTGAGTAATGTGCAATTTTAAGTAAAATCATCATGCTTTTTACCCACAATAGAAGCATTTTTTACCCATAATTACAGTATCATTGTGGTCACCTGGGGGAGATGCACCTAACACAATTGTAGCCAATGCATTAAAATCAGCGCAACTCTGCAATAGCGCTGAGAATTCTGTAAATCCGGTTGCAAGTGCCATGTTTGCCCTGTTTTTTTTTTTTTTATGCAGTTGCACTTTGGTGTATGATGTAGGCTGCTGAGAAATTCCTGGAGCTTCTGCCTGGTTCAGAGGTGGTGATAGCTCTAGGGTTCCCCTATGCCAATAAACACAACTGTGCTCAATTTGGAACAGGAGGTGGAAAGGACTGAGTCACACCAAGCAACACTGTCGTGCATGAAGTTCTATTTTAACATGGGAAATGTCACGACTACATCTGTGATAGCAGTTGTAAATGACACCTTGTATGTTATCCTTGTGTTTGTAATGGATTGGTCCAGTACAGTCAAACGTGTGGGCTTCTGATAAAACGGACCATAGAGTATAGGTGTGAGTACATATTAGACTTCAAGTTCCATGTGAACGACTGGCTATCCCGTGTAGTATTCTGTTTTATAGGCTAATGCTATATATAAACAGCAGTCGATACGCAGCAATATGAGTATATTTAGATAAAGGATATATTGTTGCCGCTTTAGGAACCCTCTCCAAGTTTCAGTGCTTTCTGCTCTGTGAACCCTGTACATCTTGCTATGCTCATGAGACTACTTCTAGTGAATAACTGATCAAGCGTTTAATATGCCAATGACTTCTTTGTAGCAGTTAGAGCTGTCTGCAAAAAAATCACCTACAGTAAGACTGCCTTTTATTGGATCAGACTACCTTTTAATTAAAGACTGAGCACTAATATGCGGGATTGCCTTCTAATGATCAAAAAATAACTTCTAATCGTTGAGACTGCCTTCTAATGAGTAGGTAGACCCTTTAATGGTGCAGAATAGTTTCTAATGAGTCAGATATGAATACAGCATGAATTATACAAGAGCTGCACCCATTCTCCAGCAGTGGAATGTTCAGGATGCCTTTGTTCTGCAACAATTTATGGACATATTTAATGGATCTTGTAGATCTTATTGGCCCTTGTTTAAATACACTATTTAGAATTTCATCTGTCTCACAGGCACCTCGGCTCTTCTCAAAGATCTGAGAATACACAGTGAGTGGGAGGTATAAAATGGATTGCAAGACAAGCACTAGCGGCTGATGGTTATGGCCTGTACTAAAGGACTTTCCCATCTCTATGCGGTGAAGACAATCCGCTGTGAAAGTCAGCAGTGCTGTTTCAGAATGACATTGTGTTCATGTTCTGCCTCAGAAGAGTGACCTTTTCATATAAGCTATTCCATTTTATAGCATGTCTAATATTATGGGATCATCTTCAGGACTATTCTTATGCGGCACTATTATCAAAAATCAGTGGTCAGCTATTCTCTGCATGATGATTATAATCCGGGTGCAGATATTCGGCATTTTAGCCAATACTACATATACACATTCATTCTATACTTTCCATTCTGTTCATTATCAGTGTATCTAACTAGGGAACCATTGCCAAATATATTAAGGGCACAGGAAGAGTCATGCAACAAACAGGTTTCCATTTATAGAAAAACAATTATGAATAGCTATTAGGCACGGAATGTGGCTCCAAGAAGAGACCCCTACTAGTAGATCACATCATTTAGTGTCATTGCAATGTGGTAAACTGAAATCCGTGATCTCTGTTCTCACTGAAGCAGTTTAGCAGCTCCTATAAAGAGCAAGAACATTCACATAGCCTGCTCTGAGAAGCAAAAACCCCACCTGTATGGTCATGACTCCTAAGGTATTAGCAGTAGTGTCCTACATCGGGTCGGTTACCCTCGGAATACCTGCAATATGATTGGGACTCGGGTGAATTATTCTTCATTTGCCCAGTGAGTGGTTGCCCCGCGGCTAACCAATCCTCTGCAGTGGGGGGGGCGCTACAGGTGGCCAATGCAGGGGAAACAGCGAAAAATCCAAGCATTCTAATGGTTAAAAATAACTATGACGGCACTTCTGGTCAGTGTGATGAACACTGCAGGGAAGGGGTCGGGTAAAAATCCCTGGAGTTGGCAAGTCAGGTAAGCGGGTCCGAGCCAGGCTTGGGGAAAGTGGGTACAGGTTTGGTGCAGGTTTTAAAAAAACAGACCCATGCAGGTCTCTGGAAGATGGATCTTCCAAGGTAGGGGCTCTCCACTTTGCACTGTACTTGAATTATTCCTTTTCTATTGATTTTTTTTTAATACAATGCCTTCCCTCCTGCAGGTTTACATCCAGCATGTCACTCTGATACTCCAGTTCTGGCACTTCTGTCTACTGATTGGAGTGGCAGCCAATCAGAATTGAATGTTCTGCCTACTCATTGCTGTTCTGCCCCAGAGAGCTATTGGATCAGAGAACTTTCTAGTTATAAACCTGCAGGGAAGAAGGAGATGATTGATTATAAAATGGGTAGAGGAAACCTCATCACAGCATATTTTCCTTTCAAGTACCAACATAAGCGCACTTTCTAGTCGTTTAGAGAACACAGACAGTATATTCTCTTTAAAATGGAATTGGGCAAAGAAACGGATAAAAAGCTTACTCTCATAAACTGATTTTGTCCTGAAGAAACATAACAAACCCTGCCAGCCTCCATGAGAAACATAGAACATTGTGACTGGATCACACTTTTACACCCCTATGAGTTTCGGCTAACACCTCCCTTGATTGTATTGCTCTTAAAGGGATGGTTCACCTTTAAGTTAACTTTTAGTATGTTATTGATTTCTAAGGCTAATTCTAAGCAACTTTTCATTTGGCCTTCATTATTTATTTTTTATAGTTTTTTAATTATTTACCTCCTTTTTCCTGAGTCTTTCCAGTTTTCAAATGGGGGTCACTGACCCTATCTAAAAACAAATGCTCTGTAAGGCTACAAATGTATTGTTATTGCTACTTTTTATTACTCATCTATGTAGTCAGGCCCTCTCCTGTTCATATTCCAAGCTCTTATTCAAATTAATGCATGGTTGCTAGGTTAATTTGGACCCTAGCAACCAGATGGCTGAAACTGCAAACGGTGAGCTGCTGAATAAAAAGTTCAATAACTCAAATAATAAAAAATTAAAATCAATTGCAAATTGTCTCAGAATATTACTCTCTACTTCTAAAAGTGAATTTAAAGATGAACAACCCCTTAAAGGGTATTCCTTTTTGCTTGGTTAATTGAAGAAGCCATTTGGAAGAGTGGTCAAGAATACTCAGACTTTAGACTTATCTCCACTAGATACTGTACATAATGACCTAGAACAGTGTTATCCAACTGGCACCCCCCTTGTGTGGCCCCCACATGAAAGTCTGCTTATTTGACTGCCTTGTGTATGCTTTAGGGTGGTGGCACAAGTAGCGTTCCGGGAGATTAGTCTCCCAGCGACAAATCTCCTCTTCTTTGGGCGGCTAATCTCCCTGAAATGCCTTCCCGCCGGCTAGAATGTGAATTGCCGGCAGGATGGCACTCAAAATGCTTAGTTTTTCGAAGTTGCCTCGCGAGAAAACATCGGGCGACTTCGGAAAACCAAAATGATCTGAGTGCCATCCTGCCAGAGATTCCCATTCTAGCCGTCTGGAAGGCATTTCAGGGAAATTAGTCCCCCGAAGAAGAGACGATTTGTTGCCCGGCGACTAAATCTCCCCAAATCTTCGCGTGTCTCTGCCCTAAAAGGTATCAGTACTGAGATTAACTGGCCCCTGCATTGTTTAAACCTCAAATTCAGACTGTAATCCCCCTGTATTGTTCACACATGTAACCCCCCCTGCATTGTTCACACCAGTAACACATCTATTGTTTATAACCCTAAAGCCCTGTACTGTTCACATCTGAGACCCAGACTGAAAGTGTTCACATTGTTCACCTGTTCATATCTCATAGAACTACTGAAGGATCACAAGCATTGTGTCACTGTATGTAGCACAGTATGAACGGTTCATCTTAGAGTGGTCCGGATAGGTTTCCCTAGCTCCTGCTGTGTTCTGCTACCCTATGCTCCCTGTGTGTGTGTCATACTCTGTCTGCCATATGCTCCCTGTGTCTGCCATACTCTGCCTGCCCTATGCTCATTGTGTGTGTCATACTCTGCCTGTCCTATGCTTCCTATGTGTGTGCCATACTCTGCCTGTCCTATGCTCCCTGTGTGTGCCATACTCTGCCTGACCTATACTACCTGTGGGACGTGAGTCTGGCAGGGTTTGTTCTGGAGGTCTGTTAGCATTTGGAAGTTTAGGGCCCCCTAAGGTGTTTAATCATGTTCTGGTGTGGGGGAAGGGGATGCTTTAATATGACTTACATTTTTCACATATAAGTGATATTCCTGCAGTGAGCATCAACCATATTTTTTAATTTTTTTTTGGTGTTCTATCACCATTAATGTGGATGTGGTCTTAAATGTTTTTATAGTAACAGTGGTGTGGAATAAAGTGGATGTAGTTTAAAAATGGGAGTGGTCAACACTAGCTTCCATTATCGACCCTTCACCATGTAGGCCAGGCCAGAAAAATTCCAGCCCTCACTAGCACAGAAGATGGGACAGCAATGACTTAGAAGAATGAAAACCTTCATAGACACAAAAGACCCCAAACTTAAAACTTATTAAACTTAAAAGTAACATTTGTTTTTACTCCACTAGCTGACCTGATAAAAAAAGGTGCCATCCACAGTAGTGGGGATCACTATGGTGATTCCCATTATGTAATATCTTATATTTTAGTTATGTTTGTTTTATGAAGATAACTATATGATTCCACAAAAAAAAAACGGCATACATTAGTATATGATAAATGGCAGATTGATGGAGGGAGGTTCAATGCAATCACAAGTATCTGATGAAACAAGGGATTTGAATAGGGTAGCCATCTGTCTGGTTTTTGGAAGGGCTGTCCAGGTGAAAACTGCCTGTCTGAATTTCCTAATTTGGAAATTCAGACAGGACTTTAAAGCTAATGGCATGACGATCAGCCAATTGCTGATAGCCACGTCATCAGTCCCTCCCTGACGTCACCCGCCCCTTGAAATCTCCCACCCCGTGCCCAGAGTTGAAACCAAAAGGTGGCAACCTTAGATTTGAAACAACAATGTTGGTTGATGTCTAGAGTGCAAAATCTTTACATGATAGGGTAATGGCCCCATTGTCAGACTGGGATGTCAGGGGCCCTCCAGAAAACCTTAGACCACCTGCCCATACTCCACACTATATTTACGCAACTCTGTGCTCAACTTATTTATTCTGGTAGTACAGGTATGGGATCTGTTATCTGTAATCCATTAAACCAGGGATCCCCAACCAGTAGCTCGTGAGCAACATGTTGCTCTCCAATCCCTTGGATGTTGCTCTCAGTGGCCTCAAAGCAGGTGATTATTTTTGAATTCCAGGCAAGTCTTGGCTATATAAAAACCAGATGTACTGCCAAACAGAGCCTCAATTTAGATTGACAAGCCACATAGGGGCTACCAAATGGCCAATCTCAGCACTTATTTGGCACCCCTAGAACATTTTTCAAGCTTGTGTTGCTCCCCAACTCCTTTTTCTACTGAATGTTGCTCACGGGTTCAAAAGGTTGGGGATCCCTGCATTAAACAATAGCGTGGCAGTGGCGGAGCTCATCCGGCATTGCGTCTCCTTGCGAGAACCCTGTCACTTCTCTCCTGCTTAACCTGCACAATATCTCACTCGCTTCTGAGCCTGAACAGGATAGAGGAGCCGTTCTAATATCAAATAGGCTTTATTAAAGCACACATATTAATAGTACAGCAGTGGGTATGCAAACTAACGCGTTTCGTGCCTGTACACACAGCACTTCCTCAGGGTTGTCAACTCTGAGGAAGTGCAGAGTGTAGAGGCACGAAACTAGTGAGTAAGATATTGTGTCTGTTATCTGTAAACCCATTAGCCAGAAAGCTCAGAATTTCAGGATGGCTGACCCCATTTTATCCAAATTTCTAAAAATGATTTCCTTTTTCTCTTTAATAATAAAGCAGTACCTTGTACTTAATCCCAACTAAGATATAATGAATCCTCATTGGAGGAAAAACCAGCCTATTGGGTTTATTTAATGTTTTTCAGTAGACTTAAGATGCAAATTATAGAGAAATCTGTTATCTGGAAAACCCCAAATCCAGAGCATCTTGGATAACAGGCCCCTTTGATACGCTCTACTTTCCTTTTAATTCTCCTTGTTCTCATATAGAAATGGGGCCATCGGATAGTTATACAAGGCAAAATGTTTAGAACAGCAGGAGGTCCTACTGACACCTGGACCCACTGGCAGTTTTCCTAGTATGCCAGTCCAACTCTGAATGACACATGCAGCTATTTTGGGCACTCTAAGCGATGCATTTTTTATGGAGGTCAACATACACTTGTACAAGTGCTAGTCGGCTATCATTGCCTTAAAGATTCTTTGTACACTTTTCCAGGCAGTTATTACCTGGCAAGCATTATTACAAGCACTAGCCTGGCAATTCATATGGATGTCTATAGAGGACATTAAAACAGATCATGCATTTATCGGAGTCATCTTAACTTTAAAAAACCATAGAGAAAAAAGGTCATGGTCTATTGTCTGGATTAAACCAAAACACCCCATGAAATTAAATATCCACTTCTTTCCTATCTGAACAATTACTTCTCACAGCTAGCGTATAGATAGAAAAACATTCGAAACTTGACATATAACACTAAAAATATAGCCCCCACATAGTGATATCCAAGTGATACACAAATGTAATATTATTACCATATAGTTCCCTAGCAAGCAAATAGTATGCAGCGTGGGAAATCAATGGCAGTAGCCACGGAGATTGGATGCAAAGCCTGTTCAGGGTCTTTAACAGGAGATTTAAGCACCACAGCAATGTCCGCAATCCCCAGTGTGAAGCCCAAGGGTAGGACTACTCGGACGATTTTGGAGCAATCCGACGCGCTGCGCAAAAACACAGACGTTAAATCGGATACAACGGTATTAAGGTAAGTGAATGCATTGTCGGATGGGGTCGCATCGTTGATCCGATGTGACACCACTGTCGGATGCAGACACTCGTGTCGCGTCCGATCAATGCTGCGACACCATCCGCCAATGCCATTACTTACCTTATTTCCGTCGCATCCGATTTGACGCCTGTGGTTTTGTGCAGCGCGTCGGATTGCTCCAAAATCATCCGTGTAGTCCTACCCATAAACATATAAAATGTAGGTCTGAGACTTAAGCCTCCTGTGACAAAATATCCTAATAAGAATAGCATCCGTCTCAGCCACAAAGCAGAACAGGACTGCTGCACGACTAACAAAAAACATGATACAGTTATGAGATCCCTTATCCAGAGGATCGTCATGGAGGGTCCAGGAGAAATCTAATAGGGAACCACATCCCTAAAAACATATGTTTATGTTGTAATACATCCCAGGCAGGCAGCATTCAGGATTAACTACCACTGCTACCAAACATCATTTCTGAGGCAATGACCGACTAGTACTTTTGTCTTCATGCCTTTGTAATAATAAAAGAAAGAAACTACAAAGGTTTGTTCATGTGTGGTATGCAGAACTCATACATATTTATTGAAAGCTGACAGCTTTTTATCTCTTACACTTATGGTTGAAAAGAACATTGTATGCCCTGGTAGTCTGCTGCTGACAAGTCTGTGGGGTGGTGTGTGTGTGTGTGTGTGTGTGTGTGTGTGTGTGTATATATATATATACACAGGGGGGGTTCAGGGCCCATCGGGCCCCCGGCAAACTCACCTCTGCCCTCTCTCGCCCCCTGGCAGTGCATACCTATAGCACGCTTGTTTGTGGGTGGGGCAGGGCAAGAGGCGGAGAGGTGGAGGTCAGGAGCGAAGGGGAGGAGGTCTCACTTTGTGGAACGTTTTTGGGCCGCTGGGGCCCACTGGATTTTCTCCCGGTGTCCCGCCGGCCCAGTCTGACACTGGGTTGAGGCATGGATTGACCTAGGGTTAACCAGGACCAGGTTAACTTGGCCCTGGTTAACCCCAGTTCTATTGGGCTCCACTGCGATAGGAAAATCGGTGGGCATTGTTGTGCAGTAGGGCAGATGGCTATCATTGGAGGATTGGAGCAGTGTGGGGGGAGCAGTAGTGGGATCTTAAATCTATCATTTAAAAACGAAAAAGTAGTAAACCAGGCTACAAAATAAAAACAAAGCACACCCAAAAGAAAAATAGCAAGTAAGATCAGGCCAAAGCATTTACAGTATATGCAGTAAACACAGTAAAACTTCTCTACATTGTTGCCTTGTGATCCAATGGAATTGATTAATAGCATCTTCGGCTACTACACATCTACTTTATTGTGGCCTGCAATGCAACAAAAGCCCTTGACTTTACTAATAAATCTACTGAGTTTAAGGTTAGGTAAAAGCCATACATTTTGTCTTCAACGACCCTAAAAAAACCTGGAAAAAAGTGTAAAATAGGTATTTGTGCTCAACATAAGTCTAATAAACAGGAATTTTGTTAAAACGGAGTTCTACCTGTGTAACACAATATTATGGGAAAGTCCAATATAGATGCTAACCCCTACTACCAATGGAGAGAAGATGGAGAGCTTATCAGGTGCCATTATTCACCCTTAAAAAACCCCATTACTTTTTGTGTTGACATCACTGAAGACCCAGTTCCCCTCAGATGACCAGTAGGTTCTGGCAGCAGAAAGTAAAGGCTGTATCCAAGCCAAAGCTCTTTGAGCTCCAAGGGAACAACATGCTACAAACACCCTACCCTTTCATTAGGGGGAAAATAAGTGATTAAAGGAAGAGAAATAGTTACATGGATAGACTTTATTTTTTTAAAGGAAAAGAAAAGTCTAAAATAGAATAAGGCTAGAAATGCTGTATTTTGTCTACTAAACATAAACATGAACTTACTGCACCACAAGCCTAATCAAACAAATGATTTATGCTTTCAAAGTTGGCCACCATCTTGGGGGTCACCATCTTGTAACTTTGTTAAACATCTTTGTAAGACTAAGACTGTGCATATGCTCAGTGTGGTCTGGGCTTCTTAGGGATCGTCATAAATGATCAAAACAGGGAAACAAACAAAGCTGCTGGAGTTCTGAAAGGCTGGGAAGTAAGGTGGGGGCTCCCCCTGCTGTTCATAAGTATGATTGTTTCCCTGCTCAGCAGTTAGGGACCATCTGACAATTCTTATCCACAGCAGTAAATGAAGGAAGAATTTCACTGCATACAGTCAGGTTTTTCATAAAAATGGTGCACATTTTTTAATTAAAGTATATTGGAGATAGGTTTCTTTTTCATTAAAAAAAGTAAAAATGGGATTTCATTTTTTTGCCTTTACATGCCCTTTAAGTATTTATGTTGTATTCATTTCAATTTAAAGATTAAAGGAAGTGAAAGAAAAAATGAAAGAAAATGTACAAGATTTACAAAATTTGCAACGTCTCAATCAGACAAGACGAGAATGTTACATTAAATGTTATATACAGATAAATATACTTGAGTCCATTCCAAATTCAAGAGGGAAGGGGTAAACTAAAAAGGCTGTGTCTACAAGGCATTAGCTACTGTCATAAGCATAACATCTTACTAAGGAGCACTTAAATTTAGAGGGGCACCTCCTGCTTCATAAGTAAATCCGATGGAAGGGATTTATATATCTAGATGACCTATTGGCTGACTTCTGGGGCTTTGCTCCCATCCAGTTCCTAATCAATACAGTACAGTTCTAATAATGGACCTGGTTTTGTTCAACCAAGCCCAAAAGGCATGTTTCTGGTGTACACAAATTGCGGAATGCTAGGTTTTCCAAAGCCCAATCGCCTTGCTCCCAAACCTACACCAACCAGAACTATTGACTGTGGATGTAAACACAAATTTGGGAGCGTAAAAGAAGATTTACCTCCATATGTAATAAAAGTTTGCCCAGGAGTGGTAACTCATAACAACCAATAAGATGCTTGCTTTTAAATAGGTGATCATTGATTGGTCCCTGATTGGTTGCTATGAGTTTCTGCTCCTGGGCAAATGTAGTGTGTTTCAGTACATAACCCCATATATGTTGAAAAGTTGGACTATGGATTGTGGCAAGCAAGGTTGAACTGGAGCCTGGACTGCTGTAGGGCTTCCTGCCAGTGTAATCCTCGTTTACCAACCCGCGCACCAACACCCCTGTGTGCGCGTTTACTGCGGCCTGGAAAAGGATTTGCTCATGGAGCGGGTCACGACATTCCAGGCAGCAGTGAATGGATTCGTAATTGGAGCGGGTCTGTGCCAATGGGGCCCACGAGAGCCGGGGCCCACCGTGTTTTTTTCCGGTGTCCCGCCAGCCCAATCCGACTATGGGGGCAAACAACAAAACACAGAAGATGAAAGTACTGCAGTACAGTGAAAGCAGAAGCAAAGATATGTTACAGCAATGAATGAGTATGGGGTAAGATCGTGACTATAAACAATTAGAATAAATAATGGAGGTCAGAAAAAGTATAAATAAGAGGGGTTCATTTTAATGAAGCCATGAATAAGAAATAGGAGAAAAACAGAGATGGGGTAAACGAGTGAAACAATGGGGGCAGACGAGTAATAAAGATATTTAGGATAATTGGAAATGGAGATCTATGGAAAACATAGAAAGTAAAAGAGTGATCGACGAAGAGGGAGAGGCTGAATTCATGAGGGAGAGATGGCAGAACAGGCAGCGGCTGCCGAATAGGAAATCGAGAGGGATTTGTGATATGGAAAGATTATTTCTGATTGAAATACAGAGTGAGAGAGCGAGATGAGAGATGTGTCAGGGAAGGTGACAGAGCGTATGTGTAATAAGGGAAAAAGGATGTGTGTGATGTAGGGAAAAATGGGAGGGAGAGACAGAGACACAGGGTGTGAGAAGAAATATGTGTGCAGGGTGGGAGTTAGGAAATGCAGAGGGGAAGAAAGAAAAAACGAGATGGCAATATAGAGAAAAAAAGAGAACAATAAAAAGGAGCTGGGACTAATGACAGCAAGGTTGCAGTGAACAAAAGAGAATTGCAAATATCTATGAAAGCACATCAAAGCTTCATTTACAAATCAACAGACACAAAGACAGACAGACAGATATTAAAGTAGCCCAGACACGCATCATATTCTTTGTGTGTTCAGTCTGTAGCCAGGCATTGAGGATGGAAACCCAAGCTGATCTGTATGCAGAGCCTGTAGAACCCCCTTACTACCTGCCTCTGCATCCTACTCCATTCCCTGCTACACTGCCTGCTCAAGCCACGCGTGTGTGTATGATAAGCAGCCAGTCTATCAGTATATATTGTATTGTGTGCCTGGTATCTGGGTGAGTAGGGCTGTATGATGACCAGGAATGACAGTGATGGTATTTACTGTGTTTTTTTAATGTGAGGCTGTGCAGAAACTGCTAGGGGAAGGGATAGCATGGGCTACTTATGTGTGACAGTACCATTTCCCAATGCACATATAGCACCAGAAGCCACATGCTGAATAGGCCCATCAAATTATGGGTTTTAATGAAGGTTATAAATTTTATTCTTGCAAAACAGATTATAAAAATGTGTCCTGACACACCTAGATCAATACACTGATTGTATAGAGGTTTGGCCTGTGAAGCATAATACACATCAATACTTCATTTTTCTTCCATAGTAAAATGAATACGTAAAAGACTTCTGTTTTCTCTTCCCATTCGTTATGCTCTGTACATTCCTGTATTCACACACAGGCATGCCGGGCGTTGTTCATGAGCAACAACTGAAGTGTCTCAATTGGAAATTCCCTTGTAAGCAGTTTATTTTTAGAGAAAAGTACACAATGGGTCTCTGGCGGAAAACAAACGCTCACTTTGCCCCTTGTTTGGCTTGTCGCAACGTGGTAAAGAGAACTATAGGAAATGTGGAATTTTCATCAGTAATAGGCCCTTCTGTAGCTACAGAGCTCTAGGGGAAGCAAAAAGGGGCATATTAAGCACCTCTGCGTTCCGCCTGATGGCAGTGGTGGGCAAAATACTTCATGTACAATCAGCCAACAATGGGCAAAACGGCGGTAAAATATAGCAGCATATGAGCAAAATGCTTTCATCAATGTTGGGCTATTTGCCCAGTGTAAATGAGCCCCAAATTACTGCAATACCTTAATCGTAAGAAAGCAAATTTTTTTGAAGAGCAGCTTCTGTTTTTTCCTATTTCACAGATTGGCACGAGTAGGGACAAGAAATCACACCGCTCCAAATTCATGTCTTAAAAATCTTGAATGGCAAAAGTAACCTGTTGGCCATGCTTAAGAGAAGTAAATATGGTTTTATGGTTTTAAAAGAGGCACATCATATGTATAAATGGTGTGGGTGTTTGTATATTTGCATATTTGCATGAAAAGGGAGAAAATACACACACATATAAGGCTCCATTCTCCAGCTTGTAAAACTCAACAGGGCTCAATTACAAATGCAAAGTGTTGTTTCTCCTTTAATGAGCAGTGAAATTCATATTCTAATGTGATATGGCTGCTCCCCACAAAGTTGCTACCTTTTTTACATTCTTCTACAGTGGTGGAAACACATCCAGGGTGCTACTTACCTTCTGGGCTTCTTAGTCAAGCTGTTCTGTACTAGATAGTTGTGTCTATTGTGCTTTCTTAGAACAACTACAAGTAGGCAGTGGCATTACTACAGCGGAAGCATGACCCGTGGATGCTCTGGGAGGCTGGATCTGCTTCCTCTGTAGGGGGGCCTGTAGGTGACCAGGGTCACATGATCAATATATATATATATATATATATATATATATATATATATATATATATATATATATATATACATATATATACAGTATATATATATACAGTATATATATATATATATATATATATACATATATATACAGTATATATATATATATATATATATACAGTATATATATACATACAGTATACTGTATATGCATATGAATACAGTATAAAGAGGGTCAGAATTACATGATTTAGTGTAATAGCTGCCTATCTTATTGAGCACAATCCAATTGTTTTTACATTGCATGTTGCCACTTGTGGCGGCAGAATTATAAATGGCTAAAATTGGAATCAATTAACATATCCTGGCATTTTCCCAGCAGCTGGAATTTTATCTCATTTATCAAAACTTTCCTGACATGATTTCCCCCCCCCCCATCATAAGGTGTGTACTAGATATAGGGGGGAATGTAATATAAGTCGCTAACGGAAAAACTATTCGCAATGTGAAAAGTTATGCCTTTGCACAAACAAATTTTGCTTTGCGCAAATTTAATATAGCTTTTGCGAGCACGGAAACTGTTTAGCGACTACTTCCGACAGTGGAAGGCCATTTGCGAATCAAGCAGTCAATGTAATAAAACTTCTTACTGAAAAAGTCGTTAAGTTTGCTCCAAAAGATTACGATACCTTCAAGCACTTCTTAAGAGTGCGCAATTACAATTCGCAATGCAATAACAGTTTAAGGAACAATATTACATTGCGAGATGTGGCTTTTTAGTCTTATTGGCGCAAATTATTTTGCGCTTTGCGACTTTAATTACATTCCCCTATAAAGCCATTAAACTCAATAGTTTCCTACAAGCTGCACAGGGAATCTGGGAAAAGTTGCTGAAAAAGAATAAGTACAGGTATCGGATTCATTATCCAGAAAGCTCAATTACATTAAGTTCATCTCCCATTGACTTCATTTTAACCAAATAATCTAAATTTTTAAAAATGATTTCCTTTTTCTCTGTAATAATAAAACAGTACCTTGTACTTGATCCCAACTAAGATATAATTAATCCTTATTGGAAGCAAAACCAGCCTATTGGGTTTATTTAATGTTTACATAATTTTCTAGTAGACTTAAAGTATGAAGATCCAAATTAAAGAAAGATCTGTTATCCAGAAAAACCCAAGTTCCGAGCATTCTGAATAACTGGTGCCATGCCTGTATTATTGTATTAATATTAACACAATGCAAGGTCTATAGGGAGACCGTATGAATGAAAAACCTCCAAAAAATGCTGGAAAAGATTCTTAAATCTGAAAAATCTAAATCTATTTTATCCAGCTCTATGCCAGTTCTATAAGTGAACTGTATAAATGGGTGGAACTGAGATCATGAATATGTATGTGCAGGACCCTCCTCTATCTGTCTCTGTCTATAGATACTGTTACCCTTATACTCTAAAATGCTCAAGAAGCTGAGCGATGTTGCTATCTATATTAATTACCAGCAATATATAATGGTACCTGTTATCAACAGGGTCTGTATATGATCAATTACATTTTAAGCATTTTTATTTCTAAATGAACAAGCTCAATAAATTTTGGTCTGTGGTGTGTCACTGTATATCAAATTAACCCACTTTTCCAAGTTTTGCAGCAATCCAATTTCTAATTTAAATGAATAACTTGGTTGGTTAGTGAATCCATTGATCGAAAGCTTTTAAGCGGTCTAAATAGGTTATGTCTTAGTGTGTTCTTAGTTGATGGATGTGCAATCACAAATGGCTCTCCTTTGCTAATCTGCTTGATAAGAAAAATGAACTCCCATGAATCAAAAAAAATAAAAATAAACTCAGTGCTGGTGTTTGCTTAAAGAACAAGGCTAATACTCTGGTGGGGTGTCAACATTTGGGGCACCCCTCCCCCAGTCAATAATAATGCTCACTATTCTCCCAGTCTAGTGCTTCTATATCTGTTTTTCCTTGTCCTTTAAAATACAATAGAACCCCTGTTTTTTGGAGGACCAGAAAAAAATGGCAGTAAAATTGAGGAAAATGTTAAATCAGGGAAATGTATTGTGCATAATATATAGGTGGGACAAACAATGTAAAATGAGGGAAAACAATCAGGGGATGTAAAATTGGGGTTTCACTGTATCAAATTTTTACAAAGTTCAACACTTCACACAAAAGCTTTAGACAATTATGGTTGTCATTTTGATCAAGGAACTGTAAATGCTGAATCCAGGCAATAATCACAGTATATGTACGTGTTCCCCTATTATATGTGTGTGTGCATGTATGTATTAGAAACTTTAGTGATGAGCAAATTTATTCGCCAGCCATGGTTTTGCAGCGAAATTCCGCATTTTATTTGCACCAGGAAAGTTTGCTGAGAAAATACACCCCTAAGAAAAAACGCCCATTGACTTTAATGCATTAGGACAAAAAGTCGCCATAAGAAAAACACCCATTGACTTTAAGGGCAGAGAAACACGCTCAGATTCGGGGAGATTAGTCCTCCAGTGACAAATCTCTTCTTCAGGGCCACTAATCTACCCGAACTGCCTCCCTTTGGCTAGAATGTAAATCGCCGGCGGGATGGCAATTGGTGCACTTCGTTTTCCAAAGTTGCCTCACGAGGAAACTTTGGGTGACTCTGGCTCGAGTGCCATCCCGATGGTGATTTAGATTCTACCCAGCAGGAGGCAGTTCAGGGCGATCAGTCGTGCCAAATCTGAGCATGTGTCTCTGCTCTAATGCATTAGGAGAAAAAAAGTCGCCATATGAAAAAAATCCCATTGACTTTAATGCATTGGGAGATAGAAAAATTGTTGCACGTGTAAAAATGTTGCACGTGAAATGCGTTTCACGAAATGTCAACGCTTCATGTTTTTTCATAAATTTTTCTGCAGCTTTGCAAATTGTTTTGCAAACTGAAACAGGACAGATTCGCTCATCACTAAGCAACATCAAATAAATCAAATTTTGTAACATAAGCAGTTGCAGCACATGCAGTTTCTACAATCAATATCTTAAAACTGGGCATGATTCTAGCGAAAACATATCCCTACATGCCTGACAGGGGCTACCGATATTTGGGGGCCTAGCCATGATGTGGAATATCTGTCAATGTTACTTGTTGGCTGTAAAGAATGCTTTTTTTTTTTTTTTAGACCAAATTGCTTCCACCAATTCCAGAGTAAGTGACTAATTCAGAGCTGGGCCAAAGAGCTTAGGCACCCAGGCCTGGATTTGTGGAAAGGCCACCTAGGCCCGGGCCTAGGGTGGCAGGATTTTAGGGGGGCGGCATGCTGCCCAACCACACCCATATTGGTTCAAAAACATTGGGAGTGCGCTGGAGGTATAATCATTTTTTAAATTTCCTGTGCGCCAATCCCCATTGCTCCAGTCCAGATGATTTTTGCATGAATAAAGAGCAGGGGACAGGGGCGACGAGCGGCAGTGGGCCTAGGGGCACCCACTATGTAAATCCGGCCCTGTAGGCACCCAAGGCCAATTTGTTAAAATGCACCCCACACACAGTCCCACACCATAAGTGCGTAGTGCTCTGTATCTCTCATTCTTTAACGGCTCTCTGAACTGGCTTATACTGCAGAGATGCCAACACAGATACAAAATTATCTGGGGGCATCTAGGCCATGCCTGTCCCCACACTGTTCCAGCCCTGCCACACTCCACTGCATCAGACAAAATCAAGTGACGATTCTATGCATTTCAATGGAACTGGTAAATATGTTTTGGCTGCAAATTACAGCGGGAGACAGACCTGTTAACAGTTGGAGACCAGAAGCGAGGGCTTTAAATTGGGGAGACTCCTGACAAGTACAGGGAAGTTTCCATGTCTGATGCAGCCGGCAAGCTAGGGTTGCAACCTGGCCGGTTTTTTACTGGCCTGGCCAGTAAAAATGATGGTTGATCCCAATGTTATTAATAGGGAAAAAAGATAAATATATAGGAAGGCCGGTATTTTTTTTCCAGAAAAGGTGGCAACCCTACGGCCAGCCCTCCTATGACTGTGACATCACTGTGCTACCATTACTCAAATGGAATTGGGCAGACTATATTATAAAAAGATGGGTGTCCAGGTGAGTCCACAGACTGTTTGTTTTTAAAGGAGAAGGAAAGCTACGGAGGCATTTTATTGCCAATAGATTAGCCGCAATAGTGCAAGCTAGAATGCTATATTTATTCTGTAGAATGTTTTACCATACCTGAGTAAAAAGCTCTAGAAGCTCTCTGTTTGTTTAGGATAGGAGCTGCAGTATTAACGTGGTGTGACATCACTTCCTGCCTGAGTCTCTCCCTGCTCTGGGCTCAGATTACAGTAGAAAAGGGAGGGGGCAGGGGAAGAGGAGCAAACTGAGCATGCTCTTGCCCAGGGCAATGAGGTTTAAGCTGAAGGCAGGAAGTCTGATACAGAAGTCCATGTGTACACAATAGAAGGAAAGAAATGCTGTGTTTCTTTTGACAGGGGACTCAGAGCAGCACTACTTTGGGGGTTTACTGGTATATTTAGATGTACCTTTCTGATAAGGCTTACTTAGTTTTAACCTTTCCTTCTCCTTTAAAGGGGTTGTTCAGCTTTGAGATATCTTTTAGTATGATGTAGAGAGTGAGTCTTTTAGTATGATGAGACAATTTGCAAACGGTTATTTTGCTTTTTATTCAGCAGCTCTCCAGTTTGCAATCTGGTGGCTAGAGTCCAAATTACCCTAGCAACCATGCAGTAATTTGAATAAGAGACTTTAAAAAAAAAAAAAAAACTTGAATAAGAGACCGGAATATGAATGGAGAGGGCATGAATAGAATACAAAGTGGCAATAACAATAATATGTAGCCTTAGAAAACATTCATTTTAAGATGCAGTCCGTCATCCCCATTTGAAAGCCAAAGAGAGTCAAATAATAAAAAAAAAAACTGTACAAAAGTAAATAATGATGACCAATTGAAATGTTGTGTAGAATTGGCCATTCTATAACATACCAAATGTTAACTTTAAAGTGAATAAACCTTAAGGCAATGGATGCAATAGTACAATTATGGGACCCTGTTATACAGAATGCTCAGGACCTGGGGTTTTCCACATAAGTGGTCTCTATAAAATAGGATTGCTGTACCTTCAATTAAGATTAATTATATCTTAATTGGGATCAAGTACAAGACACTGTTTAGTGTAACAGAGAAAACTTACTTTTTAAAAATCTGTATTATTTGATTAAAGTTGAATCTATTGGAGATGGCCTTCATGTAATTTGGAGCTTTCTGGATAACAGGTTTCTGGATAATTATCCCATACATGTACATATGGAGTTTTCTAATTAATAGTTGGATTTTGACAATAAAACAGCAAGAAATGTAATTTCTGGGATTGTGACCCCCCCCTTTTCTTAAAATAGTTGCGCCCTAGGCAAGTTCTGGCCCTGTTACTATTAGGCTCAGCCCAAAACACTTTATAGTTTTAACAGTTCATTATATGGCAAATTAACTGCCATGCTATTTAACTAGTGAGGTGATTCTCTGATATATTACACTTCCTGAGCGGGTTTATATTAAAATGATGATGTCATAAAATGAAGCGTAAGAAATTCCTGGGCAGGCTGCAGGCCATAAAAATCCAGTAGGACAGCTCTTTGCTAGTAATGAAATTCCCCCTTTTTTTTTAGTAATGAATCTGCACAGTGCAAGAGACTGAAAAGTGTATTTATAAAAAAAAAACACCCTCCATATGCATTGCTAATTGCAAAAAAAAACAAAAAAAAAACTTTTGCCGTTGCACAAATGATTTAATTATGAAGTTTTGAATTGCAGCAGCATGCACTGTAATTAAGTACTTGGCATATAAAATAATAAAGTCGTTTAGACAAGGTCACCATCCTTACTGTAGTCATTCTGCTGATGAAGGCTTCCTTTAAATAATGCCAGTGGTCAGTCCTCTCTGGGAATCTTTTACTTGGGTAATTGTCTTTATGAGGATCTCAATATCCCTGTTGTATTATTTTCTGTCCCTAAACCACAAAAAGAACTGCTGTATACTTAAGAGAATGTAACCGCTGTGCTCTATTTGTTAAATCTATTTACACCGCAATAAAAAAGATGGTAGTGGCATCCTAAACATGTAGTCAACTCTTGCCGCCATAATATTGAAATGCTGCATTTGCTGATTAAAATCTTATATGAGAATGTACAGAAAAAACACAATGTACTCTAAGGGGCACATTTATCAAGGATCGAATTTAAATTAGATCAGGTTTTTGCCTTTTTTTATGCTCAAAACTGCCAAATTCGATTAGGAAGTTATTCAAATTCGATTTGGGTTTTTAAAAAAATTCAAATACGATTTTTGATATTTATCACACTCTAATTTAAGAACTCGAATTTGACCTAAAACCTGCCGAATTGCTGTTTAAATCAATGGGATACGTCCAGGGAGAAATTGAGTTGTTTGCAGCCTTCCTGACATTCAAGAATTTTCAGAGAAAAAAACTGGAATCGAGTTTAAGTTCAAATCAAATTTGATTCGAGTTTGATTCTATTCATCAGAGAGAGTTTTAAAAATTCGATTTTTTTAAAATAAATTTCGATTGGTCGAATTTTGAGTTCATGGGAGTTCATCAAAAAACTCACATGAATTCGAAATTCAACCCTTAATAAATGTGCCTTCAAGGTTGTATCTGCTAAGCGTTAGTCCTTGTTAGGGTTGCCACCTTTTCAGGAAAAAATACCGGCCTTCCTATATTCTTGCTGTTTTTTTTCTATTAATAACATTGGAACAAAGCATCATTTTTAACGGCCAGGCTGGTAAAATACCGGCCAGGTGGCAACCCTAGTCCTTGTTCGTCCCATCACTTACATATTAATGTCTTTGAAAACACAACAAAGTCCATAGTCTAATAACTTCTCCACTTACGCAAGGGTTGCAATGGCAGTGGAACAGATACATTTTTAATACTGCAACTCAATTTGCAGACAGACTACAAATTCCACCATGAAGCATGAGTAAACAGCAGCAGACACAGAAATAAGCAGTGTTTGGATATAGAAGTGCAATGCAGGAAACCTGCAATCAGATTCTTTAAGGGGTTTGATTTTTGACCAAAGAATCTGGGTGTATGTGTCCCTCTAGAACTACTGATTTAGAGATCAGATTCAAGGAGAATTCTGCACAGTTCATGCTACTGACAAACCTCAAAAACAGGGCAGTTCGCTTCACAAAGAAATTTATGAGAATATTATGAAGGATAATGCACCCGCTGCTGATAAATATAAAAATATTAGAAGTCACCCAGGAGATCACTGACCATATAAAGGTATGAGGCTACAGATTTAATGTTTTTATACAGATCACAGAAAATATCATACATATTTGGTATTTTTTGGTACATTTCTTATCTTTGTCCCTGCTGAGCTGAATCCCTGAGTTTCGCCAGGCGACTAAATCTCCCCGAATCTGCCCATGTATCTCAACCCTAAAGGGAGCTCTTAGAATTGATACAATAGTTGCTAATATTCCAAAGATATTGCTGAGCAATGTAGCAACTAATGTAGCAACTAAATGTATCAAATTGTAATGGTTCAGATTCTGCACCTGAATTACTGAGCTGCCAGAGTGAACCACTACAGGCAGGAACATTAAACTTTAAACTTCAATTTTGGAAAAACTGTAAAAGATGGAAAGCAACTGAAAAAAGCCTGAATTTCTAGAGAAATCTGAAAACAACTCATCTGAAAAAAGTGATTGGAAGGTGAACAACCCCTTTAAGGTATGAATTAGGGATGCACCCAATCCACTATTTTGGATTCGGCTGAAACCCTGAATCCTTCATAAAAGATTTGGTTGAATACCGAACCGAATCCAAATCCTAATTTGCATATGCAAATTAGTAGTGGGAAGGGGAAAACATTATTTACTTTCTTGTTTTGTGACAAAAAGGCATGTGATTTCCCTCCTAGCCCCTAATTTGCATATGTAAACTAGGATTAGGATTGGGCTCAAAGGGGCAGAAGGATTTGTGCAAATCCAAATCCTGATGAAAAAGACCAAATCCTGGATTCGGTGCATCCCTAGTATGAATATCCACAAGGAAAGATCCATTATCATGTCCCAAGCATTCTGGATAACAGGTCCCATACCTGTGTGTGTGTGTGTATGTGTGTGTATGTGTGTGTAAATATATATATATATATATATATATATATATATATATATATATATATATATATATATATATATATATATTATATATATATATTTATATATATATATATTATATATATATATATTTATATATATATATATATATATATTATATATATATATTATATATATATTTATTTATATATATTTATATATATATTATATATATTATATATATTTATATATATATATATATTTATATATATATTATATATATTTATTTATATATATTTATTTATATATATTATATATTTATATATATATATATTTATATATATATATTATATATATATATATATATATTATATATATATATTTATATATATATATTTATATATATATATATATATATATATTATATATATATATTATATATATATTTATATATATATATTTATATATATATATTTATATATATATATTTATATATATATATTTATATATATATATTTATATATATATATTTATATATATATATTTATATATATATATTATATATATATATTTATATATATATATTTATATATATATATATTATATATATATATTTATATATATATATTTATATATATATATTATATTATATATATATATTATATATATATTTATATATATTATATATATTTATATTTATATATATTTATATTATATATATATATATATATATATATATTATATATATATATATATATATATATATATATATAAACACACATAACAAAAGGTACTTGCTGCAAGGCACAAATCCCATTTCTAGCATTGTAACCAGAAATCCAAAATCCAAATAAAACTAACAATATATTACAAATGCAAGCCGCTGCCTATGAGTGGCTTTGTAATCCCTTGGATTCCAGAGTGTATAAATAACAATGTCTAAACCAAACCAGCGAGTGAAGAACAAAGTTGCATATTGATGTTCAAAAGGAACACAGCCGGGCTCCCATCTGGAATGTTAGTAGCTCGGGCTGTGCCACAGAAGTGAGACTCCTGCTGTCTGCTTTAGCCAGGCACTCGGGCATTTACACTCTTCTAACCCTAAGGCAATCCCTGGATTTTCTTTGTATCCCTTAATTAATCTGGGCAGATCTTTTTTTCAGCTGGTGTATATTTACATATACTGCACACATGAAATAGTTATGTCATGTTCCTGTATAAGTGCTACAAAACAAAAGCACAGCAATGCCATAGAGAGAAAACATAAGGATATAGTGGACTCACTTTCCTGCTGAGGAAACCTGTACTCGCTCTGCGGCCTTGAGAATTTCTATGATAATGTAGCTCCTGTCATATACTCTTAGATTTAAAGTGATACTGACCTGTTCCAGGTATTTACAGGTGTGCAACATTAAAACCTTCCTGGCACTAAAACAATAAACATAACCTCCTTTCAATCCCTACTTATTTACCAGTATCAAGCTCCAACATCTTGGCAGCCATGGCTGCTACAGCAGTGATGTCTGGATTGGGGGAGGCGTTTTTTCATTGAAGCCGGCGGAAGACACAGGGAAGCAGTTTGGGGAGATTAGTCGCCGGGCGACTAATTCTCCCCGAATCTCCAGGTATGCCCTTACCCTAAGGGCTGGGACTGCCAGAAAGGGGTGGATCGGAGGCATGCTGGGGGTGGATTGATTGGTTATTACAGATTTACCGGTAAATTAGTAATACCTGCCCTGGCTGATATTTCTGCTGTCTAGGTCGGTGAAATACTGGCCAGGTGGCAATCTTATCTGTAATTCGCAATGGCTGCTTTTCCCCTAGAATTAGCAGTGGTAACGATGTAGCCACTATTTGAATATCCATAGCACACAAAAATACTTTGGGTCTATTACTTGTAAAAACTTTAAAAATCAATGGGCGATGTGGTTGCCTATCTTTAGTGATGGATAATGGATTAATCTAGGCCTGTTACCTTGAAACCTATTGTCCCGAAATTTCTGAAACTAACAAAACCATTGTACACAGTGCACAGTTTCCATACACAATTCATGCTTGTCAATTGATACGTAGATTTCATGTAGGGGACTCCATACTTCAGAAATAAGCATTATCAGCAAAACTTGACCTTGGTATTAGGGACTTTGGGAACATGTCCCAGAGATGTGAATGGGACTGCCTTCTAGCGCCCTAATACTCCCTAATATCCCTTACTCTCCATCTCTTTATATAACCGCATGGAGTTCTCAGCAGAGGTTGCTTCAAGATAGGTAAGTGGGCCCACTGGGGTTTTCCCCCGTGCCCCACTGGCCCAGTCCGACCTGGTGTGTTATCCTTAAAGAGGTTGTTCACCTTTCAGATTGTTCTCCAGAAATAGACTTTTTTTCAATTGCTTTAAATTTTTTATTTTTTACAGTTTTTCCAAAATCAAAGTTTAATTTTTCTGTCTCTGGTGTTTGTCTGGCAGCTCAGAAATTCAGGTGCAGATTCTGAACTGTTACAATTTTGCAACATTGAGTTGATGTATTTTTCAGCAGCATCTCTGAAATATTTGCAACTATTGATTAAAGGGAAGTAAAGTCTAAAATAGAAAGAATAACAAATATTAACCCCCAATATTGGAGCCATTCTTTTTCACTGAATATCGGGCAGAGAACATTTAAACAATTACTTAGCAATGCTTTTTTCAATACTTGCTTAACTTTGGGGAATGCATGCATACTGTTTTGCCTCTGAGTTCGGGATTCTCCCTTCACTAGGATCAACAAGGATTTATCCAATTGTATATAAATAACCAGAGGAGACTACAATTGTGACTTTGTATCTATTACTTCCAAATTTCTTTCATTACGTCCCTTTACACCAATGGACCACATGCAGCGCTGCTTATTTTTAAATGTTTTTAACCCTATTTGACCAACATGGCATGGTGGTGAATAAAAATCGCTTACTTCGAAGTGTAATTACTTACATTATCTTTAGATAGTTTTGGACACATGTATTGTGGAGTTTAAAAGTCCCTTGTGGTTCTCGTTTTCATAAAGTCTAAAATAGAATAAGGCTAGAAATGCTGTTTTTTGTATACTAAACATAAATATGAATTTACTGCACCACAAGCCTAATTAAACAAATGATTTATGCTTTCAAAGTTGGCCACAGGGGGACACCATCTTGTAACTTTGTTAAACATCTTTGCAAGACTAAGACTGTGCACATGCTCAGTGTGGTCTGGGCTGCTTAGGGGTTGTCATAAATTATCAAAACAGCATAAGTCAAATAATATCTGCCAGAAGCCAATACAACAAGACTGATAAATTATCAGAATATACAGACTGCACTGGGTCCTGTGTTGTCATGTAGTCTAATGTGGGTTTTATAGTTTTTGTATTGTTTAATACAAACTTTCTCCAACTCTGCAGAACCAGTGGCTGCAGAAAAATAATCCTCTAAATATCTTTTTCCCTGCAGCTGGAGTTAGAAACAGTAAAGGGGATGTAAAGGCAAAATTAAAATCCAATACAAATCTCCACACAGTCGCCAACTGCTCTACAGGGAAACAAACAAAGCTGCTTGAGTTCTGCATGGCTGGGAAGTAAGGCGGGGGCTCCCCGTGCTGTTCATTAGTATGATTGGTTCCCTGCCCAGTTAGGGACCATCTGACAATTCCTATCCACAGCAGTAAATGAAGGGAGAATTTCACTGCATACAGTCAGGTTTCTTATAAAGACGGTACACATTTTTTAATAAAAGCATATTGAAGGTAGCTTTCTTTTTCATTAAAGAAAGTAAAAATGGGATTTGTTTGCCTGTACATATCCTTTAAATTCTGCCTTTAATTAAACCCAGGGATTCTGCTCAGCAGGGACAAAGATAAGAAATGTACCAACTAAATGTATCCATTTAGAACAGTTTACGGGGTCGGCGACCCCCCCTCCCAGAGCTGCTTTAGAAGCGTGAAAAATTAGACTTACACTTCAATATTAGAAAAACATTCACGCATATAAAATAGAAAGTAACTGGAAAAAGTCTTTATTTCTGGTGAACTATCTGAAACCAGCTGGAACAACCCCTTTAACACAACCAACACAGGTCCCAAAAATTCTTGTTGGTTAGTACTCTTTACATGTGAGAGCCAGGGCAACCAATTAGCAACTTGAAGTTTAAAATGTTAAGCAAAGATATGATTGGCCAATATCAGTAACCAGACTGGCGCAATTTCACACCTAGATTATTAAATCAGTCCCAAGCCAATTAGTCTGCAGGTCAAAATTGCTAAAATGTGATCTGCAAATCCATCACACACCAGGGAAGGAAAGGTAGCAGGTTACTGCAGGCATAACATGGAATACTGATGTGTTTTTTTCCTCTTTATGAACAGGGAGATGTGGACGGCAGGGGCAATGAATGAGGCAAAGCTGTGAGTAGCTGCATGTGAAAATGTGTTATATCATCTGTGGTGTCCATTAGTGGGATGTCAGCCCTATTCTAATCACTGGCTCTGTTCAGAAGGAAGCAGATCTATGTTTTTTGTACAATGATGCATACAATAGCACATGTATCCCTTTAATTATATTTATATATATATATATATCATATAAATCAAATCAAGTCCAATGCAACTGTAGAATCAGCTTTCCATTTGCTGTATGAGTAATACAATGCAACACTCAGCATTTTGTTTAAGTGAGCAATGTAATTTCATTTCAAGTGACATAATCCAGGCAGAAATGTGTATATTTTCCTCCTGGATATCTGGACTGCCTAATGTTTACTAACCAACATGGCTGACAGCAATAGACAACACACTTGATTTGGGTAACAAAATAAAAGCTCTGTGCAAATCTCTCTCCAGCCTAGATTATAACAGGGAGCTTTTTTTACTGGGGTTTTGAAAACCTAAAAAGGCAATTAATGTATAATTATTTTCTCATTGCATTATTCTTGGTCGCTTCTTTCAGGACTAATAATTGTCTGCAACAGATTTAGCTACCTATAAGACTGCTCACATGACACGTTTTCATCAACGCTCTGCACACTTGTGCATTTTTGGACAGTAAAAGTACAGGTGATCCCCAACCAGTGGCTAGTGAGCAACTTGTTTCTCACCAACCCCTTGGATGTTACCAGTGGCCTCAAAGCAGGTGCTTATTTTTGAATTCCTGGCTTGGAGGCAAGTTTTTATTCACCTTTTCTTTGACCAACTTCCACCAGAACTTACTTACAAAGGTCTGAAGCAGTGTAAAATAACATCATAAAATCTGGCATTTGCAAGGCGTAAAATAAAACACAGCTTGATAAATACGTCATTTATTTTACATAGCTTTTTACACTGTTTTTTTTGGCAAATTTCATTTACAGAGCATAATAAATAGGCCCCTAGGGGTACTGCAAAATGGATTATCCTGTAGGCTGCCAGTCCACATATGCGCTACCAAATAGCCAATCCATAGCTCTTATTCAGGGCTGCAACTAGGGGTAGGCAGAGTAGGCATGTGCCTAGGGCGCAAAGCTGGGGGGCGCCAGGCACGTACCGGATCAGTCGCCTACTCCATGTTCTGGCCCCGTCTCTAACCAACTGCCATGAACATGCAGCTTCGCACATGCGCGCTGGAACGCAGCTTCGCGCATACGCTATCAAGCACGCACTCAGCCGGCGCCGTGGCCGACCAGGTTGCCTAGGGCACCTGCTCGGGTTGGCCCGGCTCTGCTCTGCTCTTATTTGGCACCCCGAGGTCTTTTTTTTTTTTTTCATGCTTGTGTTGCTCCCCAACATTTTGTCCATTTAAATGTGGCTCACAGGTAAAAAAAAAAGGTTGGGGACTGATCAAATAGGTATAAGGGACCATACAAAGCAAAGTCGCCTTTATATTGTTCAGACATCCCAAATTAATGGAACCAGCAGATATTGAAGAAGCCCCGCTCCCTGCTTGCTACCTCCCCCACCCATGACATAATTAGCAGGGCCCCTTTCCACTGCTAGTTCATATCATGAATGAATGGGTTCAGGTGGGTATAGGAAAGATAAAGCTGGCCATACATTCAGAGATCCGCTCGTTTGGCGAGGTCACCCAACTAGCGTATCTCTCCCCGATATGCCCACCTTGAGGGAAATATCTAGCTTATCTGATCATGGGCCCTAGGTCCCAACGATTGGATAAATTAGAATACGGGCGTTCGGATTGAGGGCCGCATCAACGAACCGATGAGGTCCTCGATCAGAAAGGATTTTTAAACCTGCCCGATTGACATCTGGCTGACTTTTGGCCAGCTATTGATCAGGGAAGCCTATTGGAGGGCCACACACTGCCCATATCTGTCCATGTATTGGGGCCTTAAGGCTGAGTTACTTGCACAGGTTGAGAGTGTGATAACATGACACCACTATAAACTGAAAGGGACATGTTGAGACCTAGAAACAAGTGTCAGTGAGACTGAGATATTGTGAGTACTGCGATTCTCAATATAACTGTACCACTTTATCATTACTGATGATATTAATTGTGACATTACCTGTCAAGTCTGTTTTATCAATTTCTTATGCTGTCATTAACTATTAAAAGTTAAAAGAGATAATCAGACATCACACAGCATTAATACCGATCCTTGGATCTATGTGAAGGCCCATACTGAAGTAAGACTCTTTGAACAAATAACTCGTGTTCTTTTCAAGCAGTCAATAGGGCAAAATGCATATTGTTTAATGTACCCATTTTTATTAACCCCTAAAAAGGGAGGAGCGGAGATTTGTTTTTTGCATCGAGAACAGTGACATAAAATTGAAATTGGTCTGTTTGAAAAATATGGGGACATTTCCAATATTCCCAGGACTCTCCTGGGAAAAAAGGAACAGTTATTAAAGGGGTGGTTCACCTTTAAGTACCTTTTAAATGTTATAGAATAGTTATTTTCAGTTGTTCATCGTTTTTGGATTATTCACCTTCTTTAGACTTTAGACTCTTTCCGGCTCTGTAATGCTTCAAATGTATTATTGCTACTTTTTATTACCCCTCTTTCTCTTCAGGCCCTCTCCTATTCATATACCCGCCTCTTATTCAAATCAATGCATGGTTTCTATGTTAATATGGACCCTGGTAACCGTATACGGTAGCTGAAAAAATTGCAAGCTGGAAAGCTGCTGCATAAAAAGCAAATAATGCAAAAAACACAAATAATAAAAAATGAAAGCCAATTGCAAAATTGTCTCCCCCGACCTGCCTTCCCGCCGGCTATGACAATGGCACTCGGAGCGATTCGTTTTCCGAAGTCGCCCGAAGTTTCCTCGTGAGGCAACCTCGGACAACTTCGGAAAATGAGTGCCATCCCCCCTAAAATCACAAAGAGAACTGGGGAGAAGTATACTGCAGCTCGCTCATCTGTAGATGTTTGTGTATTATGTGTTGAAATATTAAGCAAACCTCACATTCCTGGGTGCTAGGCTATTGCCTGACTGTCCTTCCTGAGGACAGTTATTAATCACTTGCCTGGCTGCACTGGGGCAAGTTATTAACTGGAAGATGTGCATGACATGAAAGTGCTGGGGGCTGCCATCTGTATCTAATCCTCAGGCAGGTGTTTGCTCAGAAACCTGTAGGAACACTTGGCCCTGTATATTCTCTATACATACAGTATATCAAACTTGCCTCCACCTGTCTGGGGAATGGGGAGGAACCCACTGAAAAAAAGGCAATAGCTCGATCACCTCCATAAGCTCCAGGGAGTGAGGCAAATGATCAATGAATGTTATTATTGCTAGAATTTCTGATATCCCTGGAACAGAAAACTCTCGTACAAGGGCAGTCGTTTTGCAAAGGGTGAATTAGATGAGGTTTGTAAAAAGAGGCAGATAAGACTTTTTATGTCTATTGATTCAAGCAAATCACAATTAAACACACTGCATGACTTTTCCAAATTGTGTGTATGCGACGAGTGAGAGGCCCGTGACAAATGGAACAAGGTAAAGGACACAAGAAAGAGTTATTGTCACACTTGCATTCGTATAGGGAAGTGTAATCTAATGTTTAAATCTAATAAAAGAGCAATTCTCTCCTACTTTATGGCTGAAATTCTAACTTTTTTCTTAAAACGTATACAGAGTACAGTAGCCAGAGATCCAGGTTTCATTTACAAATCTCATGGGGGCAAATTGAAGTTCTAAGCAGAACAAAGCTGTACCCCTTAGGTCCCAACTACATAACACTTGTACCCATAGGATTTCAGTGCAGACTACTCTTTGCACTAGTGCAGGTGCAGTGCTGCTAACACAAGGGAACCTTGCACTTTGTCTGCCATAGGCAAAGCACTCTCCTGTGTCTTATGCCCACTTGCGCTCCATAGCTTGCACATCTGTATGCCTACAGGCCACCATCTCATATGAACGGTGCTGGTTTTGTGCTACATTCTGGGTGTGGGCTCAAAGTGCAAAAAAAAATCATCTTTGTACTAGTCTTTTTGCACTTGCCAGTCTGTCCCAGGCAGGGGCATAACTACATAGGAATCAGACTGTGCGGCTGCAGGGAGGTCCAGGAGATATAGAGGGCTACATGAGGCCCAAATAAAAAGCCCAACTATATATTGGTTAAACACAACACCCTCTGGATATGCTAGGGGGCCTAAAACAATTGTGCTGTGGGGTCCAGTAACATCTAGTTACGCCATTGATCCCAGGCTTTGTAAAAGCTTTCTGCAGGATTCTGAGCACTTGAGTTAATGAGTTTTAAAGAAAAAAAAAGCAAGTCAAAGGAAATAATTCCTCCTTTTAAAAGATATATTTACTAGAAGTGAATATATTTCCTAACTTAATAACAGGTCACCGCCATCAATGATTTACAGTGCATGAAATGATATACAAATATTTTTAAAAGGGCATTTGGGGACAAGGATAGCTCTTTAATGATCCAGGGTTCACTATTATCATATTTCAAAATAAATGGCTTGTTCTCCAGGGGTGCTGCTGCCATGAGGTGAGTTGTGAAACTTGGCTCAGGAAGCAGTAGCCAGCAAGTTACCAGCCACTCCTGGCAACTTTAAAAGCTGAATTTCTGGATATTAAACCGGAATTTTACCTCTTCTAGTGCAGACAGTGCCATTTCGCTCTGCACCAGCGATGCGGATTCCCTGGACCCACTCTGGTGCGGGAAAGGTAAGTGCTGGGGAGCTGCCTCAGGGGACACAATCCCCCTGGGTAGAAGTCTACCAGCACTGGAATTGTAGGGACATGTTCACATATTCCTTATAACCGATATCAACTCTGAGCAGCCACAACTTGCTGGACAGACTGCATGTAATGAATACTTTCAGTAAAGACTGACGGCACAGTCAGGAAGTTAACTGTTATTAGGAGGGTTACTGGTACAGGTTCAGGTAGGTGGTGGGTCCAGACAAAATCTCCTCTTCTTCGGGGCAACTAATCTCCCCAAAATGCCTCCCGTCGGCTAAAATGTAAATCGCCAGCGGGATGGCATTCGGTGCGCTTTGTTTTCCTAATTCGCCCAAAGTTGCCTCCGGGTGCCATGCCACTAGCGATTTACATTCTAGTAAGCGGGAAGCAGGTCGGGGAGATAAGTCGCCAGGAGAAGTGATTTATTGCCGGACGACTAAATCTCTTTGAGAGTGTGTCTGCCCTTAAAGGAACAGTTTTTTTTTTCAGCTAGATCACCAGAAAATGACTTTTTCCTTCTATTTTCTATGTGTGACCGTTATTCTAATATTGAAGTGTAAACCTTTTCACCTTCCGAAGCAGCTCTGGGAAGGGGGGGGGGGGTAAACGGTTTTAAATTGATACATTTAGTTGATACATTTCTTCTCTTTGTCCCTGCTGAGCAGAATCTCTGGGTATCAATACAGGCAGCTGTTAGAATTGATACAATAGTTGCTAATACTCCAGAGATGTGTATCAACTAAATGTTACAAAATTGTTACCGTTCAGAGAACATTCAACTTTAAACTTAGATTTTGGATAAACAGTAAAAAATAAATAATGGAAAGTAATTGAAAAAAGTCTATTTCTGGGGAACAATCTAAAAATAACTGAACTGAAAAAAGTGTTTGGAAGGTGAGCAACCCCTTTAAGCCCCTGCTCATTACTTTCTGTTAAGCCCCCCTGTTGGTGATGTCCGTGGCAGGACCCTCCCTCTCTGTGACACTAGCATGGTCTGAATAGGTTCAATGGTAGAGTCCACGGGCTTGGGCCGGTTCCCTAGGGCTTGGTCTGGACTGTAGATAATCTTGCATAATTACAGTAATTACAGTTTCAGCTTGGCTCACAAAGGTCCGATGGTTGAAGGCTTTCATGCTTTGGTTATAGCCCTACCACAATGGTTTATTATAATTAAGGACTAAAAAGAGAGACATAGCAGGAGACAAGGAAGACTGCAGCTAGAGAAGATTATGCAAGGCTAAAGCCATTTCAGGTTCTGAGTAATCAATATCAAGCTCATTAGATATATTTATAAATATAAATATATATGTGTGTGTGTGTGTGTGTGTGTGTGTGTGTGTGTAGAATTGTTCCAAACATTTCATTATAAAAATAAATATCTATAAAGCAATAGTGAAACAGTGCTTATGTCTGGAGAAGAAATACTACACAATCAGTAGTGATGGTGAGTCTCTAAAGGATATTTATGTGATTAAAATGGCTCGGTATTTATGGGAGAAATAATGCATGGACACGTGAGCAGTTTAAAATGGTTTAATACAACATGATTAAAAGTGTAAAGAGGGATTTTATTTATAGCCGAGTGACTGGCTTATATTCTGATTAACACTCGGTATGTCAGGTCAGATGTTCGGCGGAAAGGAAAGCTAAAACCTAAAAATTAAACAGACCGGAAAATAAGTTGAACATTTACCGCCTGGTCTTCTCTGGAAAAAATATGACTGTTTGAAATGGCGGCATCTTTTACAGGGCAGAAAAAAAAAACAAGTTTTATTGAAAATGTTAGTAGTTAAAAGTAGTAAAACATGAGTAATTAATTCAGGTTCTCATTACATGGCACCGCAGAAACCAGTGCAATTTGCATCAGAATAATCAGTCCTGCAGTATTAGCTATGTCACATGAATCACATTTTCTGTTGATGATTTACAACAACCCCTAAGCTTAGCTTCTCAACAGTTGCCCAGACCACATTGAGAGTGTTCCAGTGACACTCCTCACAAAATCCAAGATGGTGAGCTCCTGTGTAGGTCTGGATCATCACTGTTAAATGCTGAACCTATAGGCTGGGGCAGTAAGTTAATAACATTTCGGGGGCACGCCCCAAACGTTACCTTGCAATAAACATGCATGGCTTGTCCCGTTCGCATGGAGTCCTAAGTGTCAGTAATCTTTCTTCTTGCTTGTTGTACTAGTTATGTAGATACATACCTTAAGAAGAAATATAAGTCTATCCACACAGCCTTGGTCAGACATTTAATTCCCTCTAGGCTATAAATTGGCACTTAGTAGTCATTACCCTAGGTCAGGCTTCTCGCTGTAAACTTATGGGGAGGTTCTTGGCAAGAGAGCATGTGATGGTAGAAAAGAGACCATAATGTTAATGTAGATGTCAATAGTGAGGAAGAAACTTCCCCCTCCCTCCACTAACTAATCAATAAGTCTATGTAAAGGGGAAGGGATATAAAAGGGATTATCTGTGCTTGATAAGGGCACTTTAACAAGTCAAAGAAAAGACTTGTTACTAAATAGCAATGAGATTAACCATAATTAATTCCAGTCTCTGTTCTCTGCCTTCAAAATGGAACCAGGCTTTAGGTACAGGATAATTATAATCTAAAATTTGGAATTCCAATTGGAAGTTTAAGGGTAGGGACACACTGGGCGATTTGGGGAGTTTTAGTCGCCTGGCGACTAATCGCCGCGACTTTTCTCCCCGAATGCCTCCCCTCGCTCTGCGCCTGGCTAAAATGAAAAATCGCCTGCGCTAATCACACGCGGAGATTCGTTTTCCGAAATCGCCCGAAGTTGCCTCACGAGGAAACTTCGGAAAACGAATCGCCGCGTGTGATTAGCGCAGGCGATTTTTTTTTTTCGTTTTCCGAAATCGCCCGAAGTTGCCTCACGAGGAAACTTCGGAAAACGAATCGCCGCGTGTGATTAGCGCAGGCGATTTTTCATTTTAGCCAGGCGCAGAGCGAGGGGAGGCATTCGGGGAGAAAAGTCGCGGCGATTAGTCGCCAGGCGACAAACTCCCCAAATCGCCCAGTGTGTCCCTACCCTTAGAGGGGACACACAAATACCCATATTAGGGATGCACAGAATCCAGGATTCGGTTCGGGATTTGGGCTTTTTCAGCAGGATTCCTTCGGCCTAACCGAACCGAATCATAATTTGCATAAGCAAATTAACGGGCGGGAAGGGAAATTGCATGACTTTTTGTCACAAAACAAGGCAGTAAAAAATGTTTTCCCCTTCCCACCCCTAATTTGCATATGCAAATTAGGATTCAGATTCGGTATTCGGCCAAATATAAAATAGTGGATTTGGTGCATCCCTAAACCATATAAAGTATTAGGTGTCAGAGATGAGCTAACATTATGGGGCTAATTGATTACCAAATTACAGGAATGGGACCAGTTATTCAGAACGCTCAGGACCTGAGGTTTTCTGGTTAACTGATCTTTCCGTAGTTTGGATCTTCATACTTCAAATCTACTAGAAAATAGTTTAAACGTTAAACCCAATAGGCTGGTTTTGCTTCCAATAAGGATTCATTATATATGAGTTGGGATCAAGTACAAGGTACTGTTTTATTATTATAGAGGAAATGGAAATCATTTTTAAAAATTTGGATTATTTGAATGAAACGGGGTCTATGGGAGATGGCCATCCCATAATTTGTAGTTTTCTGGATAACGAATCCTATACCTGTAATTACACCAATTAAATTGCCCATACCAACCAATCATTTCTTTGCTTTCATTTTCGAACTGATCAAGGCTAATTGATGATTCCTTGCTATAAGCAAATGATTGCTGTTTAGCACCGATATTTGTTAATTAATGCTTATATGTATATATGTATAGATATGAGCTTATTATATTATTGTCCAGTGTATGGGGCCCTCCGACGAGCTTCCACGATCGATATCTGGCAGAAAGTAGGGCAGAAATTGATCAGCCAGGCTTAAAAATCCTGTCGGATCAAGGACCCCATCGGTTTGTTGATGCGGTCCTCTATCCAAATGCTATTTTCGCCTTGTTGGGGCCCTAGGGCCCATGATCAGATGAGTCCGATATTGCCCACCTAAAGGTGGGCATATCAAGGAGAGATCCACTCATTTGTTGACCTTGCCAAATGAGCAGCTCTTCTTATGTATGTCCAGCTTTAGACTGGACACAGTGTTCTTGATTAGGATGAGCAAACGCCTGGTACAGATCAGCAGAATTTGCCAGTGGTAGTATTTCTATTGAATCGGTGATCAGGGAAAAAAATCTAAATCTAGGTCCCCTGACAAAAAGGTTAAGAAACACTGGTTTATAAAAAGCAAAATAAATGGAACACAGGCCCTGTGTAAATGTAGGTTAGGCTTTTTTCTTCAATAAACTAGGGATCTGTTTATATTTATGTTATACTGAGAAAACGAG
>NC_054377.1:26966718-26989218 GCF_017654675.1 Xenopus laevis | reverse complement strand
AGAACACTTACCATAAAACAGATATTCATCACAATGTTGGTTATGTTTGACAGAGTCTGGACCTGCTGTGTTGATCTGTTTGAAATACCGCTCTGCCTTATCCTTATATATTAGGGAATACTTTCTACAAATGATGAACAACAAACCATATTTGATTCAGTTATATTTAATTAAAGGGGTTGTTGACCTTTAAATTTATGTTTAGTATGATGTAGAGAGTGGTATTCTGACTCAATCTGTAATTGGTTTTAATGTTTTATTATTTGCAGTCTGAGTTATTAAGCTTTTTATTCAGTAGCTCTCCAGTTTGCAATTTCAATAATCTAGTTGCTAGGGTACAAATTACCCTAGCAACTATGCATTGATTTGAATATCAATAGGGGAGGCCTGAATTAAAAGGTGAGTAATAAAAAGTAGCAATATCAATACATTTGTTGTCTTACAAAGCATTTGTTTTTTAAATGGGGTCAGTAACCCCAAATTTGTTAGCTGGAAAGAGTCAGAATTTAAAAACTATGAAAAAAAGAAGGCCAATTGAAAAGTTGCTTAGAATTCGCCAGTCCATTGCATATTACAAGTTACAACTTAAAGGTTGTTTAACCATGTCTTTAAGGAAATGAAAAGAGAAATTACACAGTTACGAGTTACATTGGTACCAAAAGAGATGAAACAAGGAAAACAAAGAGAAGGAAAGAGAAGTGTCAGCACATAGAATCACTGAACAATTGAGCTCAACACAATACATACACATAAAACCATTGCGGCATTTACTACACTGGGTTACTTTGATTAGGATAAGAAGGCTATAAATCCAACCATGGACCCTACGTTACTAAATTTTGTAGGGGCACCTTTAACTGTTCAGCGCTACAGTTTTCCGACATAAGATTTTGCCAAGCAGAGAAAATAGGGGTATTTTAAAATCCTCCATTGTTAGCAGCCTTTTGGCAAAACCAAGCTCCTCCTAAATAAAAAGGTTCTGAAATTGATGACGTTTCAGGTCCTGTAACACAACTAGAATGCCTGCTTTAGGGTTCTTAGCATTGTAATCTGGAGAGTAATAGCCAAGGTATCTAAAATGTTCTCCTAATATACACGATGAAATGATTGTGTAGTATTGTCATATACATACAACAGATGCCTTAGTGACTTACCACCACATGTAACAGAAGTCACTAAGTTTGCCCAGGAGCAGTAACCTATAAGATGTTTGCTTTTAAACAGTTGACCAGTAAATGCTACCTGTTAGTGATGTGCAGGTCAGACAGGTTCGGGCCGACCTCGATTCCCCATTTGCGGGTCACGGGCAGGTTTGGTTTGAGCTTTTCTGCCTGCTCTTCCCGGCCGTGACCTTACACTGCCGGCTTCTGACTTCCGGTTTTATATGCGTGCTCCTGTCCTATAAAAGCGAGGCGGAAGTTGGGTGCAGCAGGCACGTACAGGGCTGTGCTGGTTAGGGTCGGGTCAAGTTTTTCTCGACCCGCACATCACTACTAACTCTGGATTGGTTTCTATGGGTTACTGCTCTTGGGCAAAATTAGTGACTTCTATTACATAACCCCCTTAGTGTTAGTCTTGACTTAGTATTTTGCCGAACTCTAAAGATTTGATCCAAGTCCGAATCATACAAAAAGGGCCAGGAATTTGACTTAATACAGAAAAGCCACGCCCACCCTCCCCCAGGGAAGATACATCTGCAAGGGCTCCCAGGGCACTGTTAAAATCTGATTCAATGCTCAAAGAGAGAGACAAACATTGATACATGCATGTATCAATGTTCACAACAAGCACCTTGCACTTTAAAAGTTTTTATTTCACAATGAATTCACAAGATTTTTCACTTTATTCATTCAATTTATTGATCATAAAGTTTATGTTCACAAATCCACAGAATTTATTTTTGTATAATCACGATGAATTAGTTGATCACAACATTTTGGAAGACACAACCATTAATACAAGTTTGCAAATAGATTGTGCGACGCCATGTACTCCTTTCTTTTTGTCTCTCTCTTTGAGCATTGAATTAATTTTTCACATATAGGAGTAGTCAACACATCTACACCGAGTGGCTTTCAGCTCTCGGCTAAGGGACTTCCTTAGGGAAAGACATTTGGTTAGAAGGTGCGGCAAACATCAATTTCTTTCATACTGTTAAAATCTGCACCCATCGTGCTTTACAAGTCCCCTTCTGCCAACATTTCCCACACCAGCAGCCTAAAAGGGACATCTGCTGCCTAAAGGAGGAAAAACTCTCTCTAGCACACACAGAGCCAGAGAACAAAATCGGGCCTACCTCCTCAACAGAAGCCGGGGACTCGAGTGGGGCCTGAACTGCAGGGCAGACTGCTGGCCTGGTGACGTGGGGCTCCTCGGGGGAGACTGTGGGCCTAATGGCGAACAAGATGGCGGCGCGACAGTAGATTGCAGCGGCCTCTCCGGATCACAAGGTGCTTTCTTTTTTTGTGCTTTTTTTGTGAAGCTATGGACTTCGGAACAACTAAGGTCCAGGTCTATAATCGCCAGACACTCATTTGGTACAGCAATCACGTATATCTTACGATAAAGGTTGCCTTTTTGCACACACCGGGGGATCTCGGACTACTTCGGGAGCCGGATCTTCTGACCGCAGTCTGAATCCTGAATTTGGGGGGGGGGGGGCAGCAGGGGATTTTACTGTGGAAATCTCCTGCATGTTACCCTGTGTGCCACCCATTTTTTTCCTTCACCTATGGTGCCCGTGTTGGACTGCCACCTTTATGTAGTCAGTACAGGGGGGTGGATGGGTGACATCAAGGGTGAGATGATGACATTTAGCGGCATGGTTGTGATGTCAGGGGATGGGGCTATGACCATCCATTATTGGCTAACTTGTGGTGTCCTGTACGGGTTTCAGACTTCTGGAATCTGTCAGTTTTAAACCGGGAATTCTGTCCAATTACTGGACTATCTGGTTCAACAGGTGGCAATGCTAATCCCATGGGTTGCATGCTGCCCCTAAAAATTGCCAGGCATTTTTTGTCTTTCCATATACGAGGACATGAAGGTTTATTGTATACATATGTAGCACTATGATAAATTGAGTGCACCGGTCTCTATCTATAGGCTTCACCCCTATACTGTGCTCCCGATGAGACCTAAACTATTCAGGGGTAAGTTCTCGCAAACGCATACCTCCCAACTGTCCCTTTTTCGGAGGGACAGTCCCTCTTTTGACAGCTCAACCTGCAGTCCCTCATTTGTACTGGAAAGTCCCTCTTTTCTCTGCACTGAACAGCCAGAAAAAGAAATAAAGTTTCTCACTAATTGGCTTTTAGCAGAGAGCCCAGAACAGCTAACAGGTGCAAATAAGATACTTTGTAACAATTTTGAGACACAAAAACACAGTTTATAAGAGAAATATTTTCAAACTTTCATAACCTGCCAAATTTTGTAAAACAAACATGGTAATTAGGGGGGGTGTGGCCACAGAAAGGGGTGTGGTCAAAATTGCTGCGCTATGTGCGGGAAAAAATTGTTGTCCCTCTTTTTTTACTTTCAAAATGTTGGGAGGTATGCAAACGGTGTAGAGGCATGATATAGTACAACTGTAACTTTGTGCAAGGTACAATAATTGGGTGCCAGTGGTTCTTATAACTTAACCAGAGAACATATTTATTGAAAAAGAGCATCCACAATGGAGTGTACATACAGAACAAACAGGATCATACAGCAACAGAGGATAGGCATATACTCACAGCACCTTTGGTCAGTATCAGTCCCCACAGGAAAGTGAACATATACAGTACAGCAGCGAAGAGGTACCCCGGCTTTCAGCCTTTCCCCTAAATGGAACCCGAGGGGAATCTCTACATCCCTTTTACTTAGTCCCTACTTCTGGGCAATTAGTACCCAGGATCATAATCCCACTCAACTCCTTAGGAGCCTCAAGCTGCTTAGCTAAATAGCCTAACTATCTGTCACACCTAGAGTGACCTCTAAAAGAGATACTGACATCAGAAAATAACATTTTTTATTATCTATCATAACATTGTCTTTGAATGCTATTTATAATTTTGCCATAAAAGTATTTGCTTGATGCTTTTACATTAGCTTTCTTACTACCATGTTCCTCTATGAGGGGGCTGCCATATTTGTGCAGCTGTAGTCCGTTAGCATTAGAAACTTTAAATGACAAGTTAAGAAGGGACAGTCAGGTTGGCAAAACAGTCAGGTTTAGGAACTTCAAGTGACAATTATTTCCAAAAGCAGAACTATCACGAAAAGCTATCAACATGACCTACAGCTAACTTTTAATGTAGATTAATATTTTTAAAAGTACATATCCTTACTAGACCTGACCTGTTTAGGTTCCACATGGGCCCTGACTGCCTGCTCACCAGTCAGGGCTAACATAAAATGGACCCTGAGGACATGGCTGTCCAGGACTTTATACTTTAGCACAGTGCCATCTACTGGGCAATGGTTGAACACCAAGGGCTTTAAGCAGGATAAGGAAATAGGTCCCCCTCCTAACTGTATTTTAGGACCCAGTTAGGCATCTTTACCAGTAGGGGACAACTTGCTAAATAATACTGGTAGTCCCCTACACATATATATGTAAATATCCCTGTTAAACTATTCAGGTTCTAAGAATGATGTCCCCTTGCATGCTTAAAATCAGACAACCATTGCCTTGCAAGGGAATTGTACGTGACAATATAGTATGGATTCAGAAGATTGCATGCTTCTGCCATCAGATCTAGTGAGTATGGATGATGGTTGACCCCTCAGTTATTTATTTGACTACAGTATGTTCTTTACAGATTGTGTATTCAGTGATTATTATTTCTGTCATTATCTGCCATTATCCTGCAATTTACAGAGATGAATCATCTTTCACATCAGTCCGTGGCCCCAGGGGATCTTCCAGTCTATTTCCCCTATCACATTTACACACACACACATTTACACACACACACTTACACTTGCTGGAGTCACTTCCATCAGGTGCCAATTAACCCGCCTGTATGATTTGAGAATGATGGAGGATATCAGTTAATTATGCTTTGATTTCAGTTAGCGGTAATGATGATCAGTTTTTGTAAAGCAAGATGTATTGTATTTACACTTTATTTGTAAATCTAACAATTATTTGCCCTTTGATGTATGCCTATAAGTATGTTTGCTTTATGTGAATAAATGTCAGGCATTAGAACAGTTTCTTTGCATTGGTTAGAGGTAATTTAAGGGCAAAGCGAGAGCGAGGGACAGGGAGAGTGACTATGGCTGTATTACTGGATGTGTTCCGTGAAACAAACCTCAGACATGGCAGGTTTCCCCATTTCTAATTCCCTCTGACATAGATTTGAAGAGCTAAAAATCTGCTATCCGCGTTCTTCTGCTGAAATATAATAAGTACTGAATTTGTACTGGTTTTGTTCCACGAGCTCAATATTAAAATGACAGGCAGCTCTTACTTCTTGTAACAGGTAAGGTTCTGCTCTAGTCACGCCGGCTGCCATTTGTGCAACAAGGGAGATACAACAGGAAAGACTGTAATGCAAATGCTTACGGTTTGAGCTGCACTGATCCTTCTCTGCTCCATCTATAGTTCTGCTAATGGCCCAGACACTACTTTTATGTATTTTGGAGAGGCAATTATGCAGGGAACAGGGATCATGTTCACACACCCATCCCAGGGACTTTAAAGCAGAAAGACATGACTTACATGCAGGAGTAGAGGGATATGAGGGATAAAACTGTTTTTAGGGTGCCAGTATTAAATACCCCTCATTGGTCTTAAAGAGAATCTGACACCAGAATTTAAACATTTTTTACATATATCATATCACTGTCTTTGCATGCTATTTATAATTTTGCCACAAAAGCATTTTCCCAATGCATTAACATGACCTATTTGATCCCTATATTTGTGCAGCAGGAGAGTCCATTAGCATGAGAAGCTATAACTGACAGACTGAGATGGGGCAGTCAGGTTTAGTAACTTCAAAGAACAGTTACTTACAAAAGCAGCCCTCTCAGTGAAAATCTATCAATATGACCAATACATAACTTTTAATGCACATTAATGTTTTGAAAAGTCGTTTTTAAGTGTCAGTATCACTTTAATATTTTTGGGTTGTCAGTGCTTCTCTCAATGTATAATGTAATAAGTATGAAGCACCCACTGCTTCTCAATATAAATAGTTTGAATTGATCAAACCACCAAAAAAAAAAAAACCCCGGAAAATCATGAAGGCTAAAAAAATCTTCAAATGGTTCAAGAAACTTTTACGTGACGGGTTTTAGCTGGAGTACTTTAGGATTCAAGCTTTTTACAGCTTCGGGCATAAATCTAGAAAATTTTGATTTTTTTTAACCTGAAAAATTTAGTTTTTACTGAAACTACCCTTGAAAACTTGAATTTGTCAGGAAAAACACAACTTGACCTTTGATAAATAACCCCCCATAATGTACTTAGGGTGATATACTCACTGCTTCTCACTGTGTAATGTACCTAGTATGAAAAAACTCACTGCTGCTCACTATGTATAATGAACTTAGGATGAACGGACCCAATGCTTCTCACTATGTACAGTATAATGTACTTAGGACGAATAAATCCACGGTTTCTCAATTTGTATAATGTACTTAGGATGAACAAACCCACGGCTTCTCACTATGTATAATGTACTCAGGATCAACGTACCCACTGCTTCTCACTATGTATAATGTAGCAGTTAAAGCTGCAGAAAGTGTGCACACAAATATATATTAGAGTGGGTGCCCAGAAAGACATTAAAATAAATGGTGATGGCTGTTTAGTCATGCTGAGATTTGACTTCTGCAGCTTTTTCTCCCTCTCTCTTCCCCCCACGCTCAGACCCAGAGTTTGGAGAGCAGCCCTGGGTAGAAGTGTTAAAGCTGAATTTCCACTGAGTCGCCCAAAAATATAAAATAAATACATTTGATTCCAGAAAATGGGCTTGATTCTGCAGACTACAAGCAACTCAGAGAAACGTCTGCAGTTTAATCTAAAGGGCTCACTTCCCAATGCAAGAGCAAAGTACTTGATGCAAAGATGCATACACACAGCATCCATCCACGCACCCTGTACTTTGCACCTAGTGTTTCTTGGCACCCACTTCATCAAAGCAGGCCGTATGGGCAGATTGGCATTCGGTCGAGTTGAGAGAACCATTGGAGCAAATACCTTTGTGAAATCTAAGCTTTTACGCTCACTGCATTTTGCACTTTGAACTTATAAATGGGCCTAGATGGTGGCCAACAATGCAAGATTTACATTTAACATGTATATGATTATATACAAATCACACATAATGGGAACTCTGGGCAAATCAGGATTTCCCATCAGGATAGGATTGATGGTAAATATGCGGGTTGAAAAAAGTTTTACCTGCAACTGACCCTAACCTGCCTGCTCCCAACCCACACCTGATCCTAGTCCGACCAGCACCTCCTTTCCGGGCCGGATTTCATAGCTGGCGCCCCTAGGCCCACTGCTGTTTGTCGCCCCCTGTCTGAGTAAAAATCACTGCATCTGGTGACTTCGCAAAACTAGTGGGTCTTTCAGAGCATGGCCATCTCAACTATGCAATGAAGGCCAACAGCAATGCCTACGATACAACATCAACAATTACTGTTATTGTGTAATGTTTGTTTGCACTTTCTGCCATTTTCACATACCGCCTTTATTTGTGTTCCCCCATATTAAACACTTTATAACTTCTAACAGAGATTCAATACACTGGATGATTCTAATTGGCATGTGGCTCAGGTTCATACAAGAAAGAGAAGCATGACGGGAGTGGGTGAACCGGAACTGCAGCAGATATGTGCACCTAAAATACATTGAGCCTAAATACTGGTGACAAGCAAGAGTGGGATTAGCATAAAGGCAGTGCAGAAGGTGGGCTGGGTGAATGATGCACACGCTCACAGTCTGACACCTAAGCAGAGATTGATGGGTGCACGGATTGATCCACAGAAATGCAAGAACAGAGTGAAGTGAAAGCGGAGATTAACTGATGGGAGCATTACTGTCTAGTGCACATAGAGGACTGAAAGCGACCGAGCAAGCTACAGACTGATTGATGTTCACACTCACTATACTGCAATGAGTAGAAACAAAGGAATTAGTCCATCAATTTCCTAATTGCCTGATTTGTGCTTTTCCCATTTATAATCCCGTGGGCTTCTATTCCTATGGGATTCCTTCATGCCATGTTAGGGCAATATCACAATCGGCACTGGTGATGGTGAGCATTTCATTCAGCCGCAACTAGAAAAGTGGCCAATTAATCAAAGTTTGACTGGAAGGGAAGCAGGCCTGGGAACTTACATGCACAACGTTACATGTTATACATGTTCTAAAAGAGTAAAGCCCATAATTTATCCCATATCTGTGTTTGTGCACAGAATGAGCCTGTGGTTCTATATCATAAATGTTGTATCTGTTTCTCCGCACTAAGCTTAGAATAGAGATATATGTTTATTATTTCGGTTCTATGCTGCCCTTGGCACCAGGGCCGGAACTAGGGGTAGGCAGAACAGGCACATGCCAATAGAGTAGCGGTGGGGGGATGCCAGCCACATACATCTTCGGCACCCCTAGTTTGGTCCTTCTCCATCCCAATACTGCTATTAATTCGGAACGCCCACACCAGCTATTAGTGCAGAAGAGGCCAGCTGAATAGAGCCTTGGCTGGTTTGGCCTCGTGTTGCTTGGCAATGGCCTCGGGTGCCCCTTTTCTTTGGTGATCGGTACATGGGCACATGATCCTACTGTACTGTGTATGTGCTGATTGCTCCACTGCCATATGAAGTATCTGGTGGCAGGTTGGGGATTTTGTTTTACACTATAGGGACCCGAGGGACACCCCTATAAAGCTGCCACCCTAGGCAAGGGCCTTTAGATGCCTATATGATAAATATGGCCCTGTCAAAGGGTCAGAAAGAGTTTTAGGGCTTCTGACCCACCACAAACACATCACAAGCAACACAAGCAATATAAGGAAAGTGAAATCTGGATTGACCAAGGACAGCTCCCTGCAAGGAGTGGGGCCCACAAAGCAATTGTAAGAGGAAGGAGCATGGCATTGGCAAAGCTGGGAGGTTCATTTACAAGTACTGGGCAAATTTTCACCCAGGTAGCAACCCATAGCAACTAATCAGTAATTAGCTTTTCTCAGCTATGTAAGGACAATATATGGGACAATGAAAGCAAACATCTCATCTGGTTGCATTTGTTACTGCCCTGGTGCAAATTGACCTAGTGTTTGTAAATGATCCTCAGGGTCTGCAAACCTAATGTTACATCTCTATATCAAAAAGTAGGATATTTTAGACACCTCCCCCATTCTGCACCAGTCCCGATTCTTTGCTGTTCAGGTCTATCTACCTAAGAGTTCACATGAATGAACAGGATTGTTGCAGGTTTAAAAACCACTCGTGCTATGGGCCTTAGAAATACCATTCTGTGGGAGAGGGATGCTGAGAGTTGTAGTTTAGCAGCAGCTGCAGTGCCTCCAAATGTTCCTGCATTCCTGCCTGTTTTGCTTTCTCTGTGTTTTTCAATATGAATTTCTTTTAATCTCTACCCTGTTAAATATTTGACGCTAGGGGCAAGGCCTTGAATGGCTTTCTAGTTTATATTGGTAACGTGAACGATATTGATATCCTGAAGGGCAGCTCCTAACGGCTTGGTGAGCCTGCTGTTCTCACTGCAGATCTCTATGCTGCCCTGATTGTTGTGCTTTTATGTGTACTGCTCCCTTGTACACAATTGTCCAGGGTACATAACTATAGCATCTGCCTGGTAGCTGTCCCTTTTGAAGTTCTGCTTGCTTCTTTTCTGCTGTTCTCCCCCCTTTTCTTTATTTTCCCATTCCTTACTTTCCTCTCCCTTTCATTCCTCTCCTTTAATCCATCCTCGTGTTCTCCTTTTCATTATATTTCCCTTTCATGCTTGCTCTACCTTTGATTCTGCATTCGACTATCATTTACTTTATCTTTTAGCTTTCTCTTCCATTCATTCCTTTTTAAGCTCCTTTATTCGGTTTCCCTCTTTGGTACCTAATATTACACTGTGACAGAATAGGGATTGAATGTGTCATGTTGGTGGGAATGGTTCTGCAGTCAGGCAAACCTATTCTTATTACCAGCCATTTATGCGTATAAACAAGTAACAGAGATGTATCGTTATTGCCACATGGGGCAGTTTCTCGCCCTGCATTTAAAGGAACAGTAACATAAAAAAATTAATTTTTTAAAGTAATAAAAATATAATGCAGTGTTGCCCTGCACTGGTAAAACTGCTTTTTGCTTCAGAAACACTACTATTGTTTATATAAATAAGCTGCTGTGTAGCAATGGGGGCATCCATTCAAAGGAGAAAAGGCTCAGGTTAAACAGCAAATAGCATATAGGCTCTGTAGAACGTAATGGTGTCTTTTTTTCAATTTCTGCCATTGCTACACAGCAGCTTGTTTATATGAACTATAGTAGTGTTTCTGAAGCAAACAGCTTTACCAGTGCAGGGCAACAGGACATGATATTTTCATATTTCACACTTTTTGGTGTTACTGTTCCTTTAAGTTGCCGAGTCATCTGATGTTAATAAGAAATTATCAACCAGAGTCCATCGGCCTTGCTGAGCTGATACTGGGAAACAACAATGCAAGGAAGAATAAGGCAATTACTTTTTAAAAAAAGGAGAGATGAGGAAAAAAATATAAATGTTATTTGTGGTATAATATATGAAAGAAAGAAAAATTGTCTGGAAGGTGAATTGCCCCTTTAAACTTGACAGCAATTCCTTAGGGAATAGCTTATTTAGTGCACAGCTTTCCTCCTCCACATACGGGAAGGGAGGGTAAATTGTCTAGGGAATACTTCCCATTATACACTTGCGTATTTGGAATGGGCATGTCCCAGCAATTAGACATACAATATATGAAATTCCGCAGATGAGCAAAATTATTTCTCCACGTTGATTTTACTTTGTTGTTCCCGGGAAGAATTATATACTGTAAGAATTGGTCTTTTTGACAGTCAGGCCTTGTGCCTTGTGTTGTGAACAGTAATTCTCTAGAATGGAGGGAGTTCAGGTTCACAGGACTGACATTCCAGCAAATCCTGTTGGGATTCAAAATAGGCCCTGGCATTTCAAGTACTCAGAGGCTCAAATACCCCTCCCCCACACAAATATTATTTATCATGGGCCACCCCTAAAGCTGCTGCCCTAGACATGGGCCCTCGGGTGTCTATAATATAACACTGAACACTAAGGGGCAGATTTATTGAAAATGAAACGGGGGAATCCAGAAGTCCCAGCAGAATATATTCTACTGCCTTGAGCAGTTGCTCACATTACACTTTGGGACAGATTTATTAAGGATAGAGTTGTGTTATCCACAAAAATGAGTTTTCAAGCTTATTTTCAATTAAAAAAATTTTCAGGTTAAAAAAAAACCTCTAATATTTAGCGTTATTATACCATGACCCTGGAAATCCAAAAATACACCATTTAAAACCTTTTGAGGTCATGTAGAAGTCAATGGCAGAGGTCCCCTAAACCATTTTAAGATGTTTTTTTGGAGGGTTTCACTTGAAAACTCGATCAATTCGAGCAATTCGTGGTTTTCCTTGCGGAAAACTCAATTCATTTGCGTTTTCAGGTTGTTAACCCCACTGGCTAATTAGAGTTTTTTTTCCGTTCGCGTTTCTTCTTTAATTAGAAATTATTCCAGTTGTGAGTTCATCCGAGGTCTAAAAAAAGCTCACAAAGCTCTAAAATTTGACAAATAAATAAATTGATAAATAACCCCCTTTGACTGTAAGCTCAACAGGACAGGAACCTCCTTACTACTGTCTCTTACCTCATAGCATTTAAGCTCTATATACTTCATTTCAGTAACATAATGGGGGTCATTTATAAAGTTCGTGCAGGGCAGATTGGTTAGCACAGTGAATATATTTGCCCTGCGCCTGGTTATATTTATAAAGCTGAATAAGAGTGTACAAACCGATTTGCGAATTTAGTAAATGTCTATAAAAGCTTTTTAAATATGGCAAATTGCAAATATTTATTTGAACACAATGCATTTGAATTACGCCACAGCTTTAGAGTTAGCTTTAGAGAAAATATTTTCAAAACAGTTTTGCAAATTGCGAATTTAGGTTACTATCAACGCTTTTTTCACGCACAGCAACCTCGCACAGTGGGCGCACTCACACAAACACCCGTCTCATTTGCAAGCCATTTGCTAAAACTTACTCACAATTCAAATTTGCAAAACCCGGAAAGACGGGCACAGCAGTGCAATATTTTAGCATTCAGGAAAAAGCATGAGCAAAAAAACCTTTTTGCTAGTTGATCCAGAGAAAGGCAAAAAAACCCTATGAAGCCTCTCCAAATTTCCTACGAGGGGGAAAAAATCCCCCTTTCTGACTCCAAAATGGACTAGTCCCTGGATCAACTAGTACTATGAGCTATCTTCCATAACCCTGTATTCACTCATTTGCTAAAAAGCCATCCAAACCATTCTTAAAGCTATGTAATATATCAGTAAGGAGTTAGAGCTTGAAGCAGCTCATCAGTAGCACTGAGCACTAATAACCATTACAATAATTAATCTTCACTTGAAATGACAGCCTTTTCCACACTGGAACAAAGAAATTGTTAAATTCTTAAAAGTGTTAAACATGGGCACTGCTTGGATTTATCTTATTTATAATACTGATTAAAAATGTAAACATATGATCATATTAAACATCTCCTACTATTTATACAGTAAAGTGCTGAACTATAGATAATAAATTGAAATGTTGTACAAGTCATGGGATTTGAGCATTTTTTTTATATTTGTTTGTAGTTACTCGGGTTCTGTAATTCATAGGGGCAGTTCCTGGTTATGACTCACTGGAAATATACGTCCCCCGGAAAAGTCCCTAAATTTTTAAAATGGCAAACTGCAAAGAATAGTGTCAATGATTTTATGACCAGAAATCAGTTTTCAGTGCCTGCTCTCACTCTGTGACCTATATTTATTTATAGAATTAGTGGATATGGCCATGCATGGAATGATCACATATTATTTAGACCCTTTCTTCTCAAATGAAACTAAGGTCAACCTACAAATTGTGGAAATTATTCACATTGTAATTCATGCAGTGGTCATAAGTCTGGGGTCACAAATTATGGACCTGACCTGATCACACCCCTGACCACGTGTAGGATTGCCACCTTTTCTGGAAAAAAATACCGGCCTTCCTATATTCTTGCCGTTTTTTCCTATTAATAACATTGGCATCATTTTTACCAGCCAGGCCGGTAAAGTCCCGGCCAGGTGGATTCTACTGATATCTGATAATTCGCCCTGTATGCCAAACTAATGGATATCTTACAATGAGACATACACAAGTATGGCTGCATTTCTATTCACTTTGCTGTAGATGTACCATGCACTGACAGAATGCATCGGCAGATGGAATATTTTTAAATCTGTCCACTATGTATAGTACAGTTGCACTTAGTACGATTTTATCACTGTGTAAGGCTTTAGTTGGAATATGTCTTACACACAAAGGTGGGAATGGGAGAAGGAAGAGCGAGTGTTGCCTGGCAGGCAGCAGCTGCAGTAGTGATCTATACAATGGATATTATCTGAGCAGAGAAATGACCCTTGAACATCTGAGACAAACACTGCTCATAGCTGTGCGGGAAAAACCTTGGGTAGTGTCAAACAAATAAGCATTTTTCTGTTATTTTTTAATTTAGTGTGCTGTCCTTTTGTTACAATGACAGTTCTTTTCCTAAAGGAAGCACAGAATCAATACTTTCTGGATTCAGACAAATAACAAATGCTACATTAAAGATTTGGCCAGATAACTATCTGAATCAGAACCCTTTAAATGATAATTTAATAGAAAAGTAAAAGATTGAATCATTCACATGCACAACATAGGGCGTGCCATATTGCTGCTCCTCTAGTTCTCTTGACTCTCTTGTGTCTGGGGAAATGTTAAATGAGCTATTTTAAGCAAGACACGGCTGGAACTAGGGGTGGGCAGAAGAGGCAGTTGCCTAGGGTGCAATGGAAAGGGGTAAAATTGCATAAATCACTGTCCTTCTGCTGTCCTGAAGCTGTCCTGTTTCAAGTTCCTGGGCAGCAGTCCCCTGAGCAGTGGCTTAACTATAGAGAAAGAAGAAGAGAAAAGGGTAGGCCTGGTTGTGCTGCACTTTTCGAATTAGCTAGGCCCCCCTTGACAGAGCCACAGAGCCAAAGCCGCGAACAGAGCTGAAGCCGAGAAAAGACCCAAAGCCATGAAAAGACCCAAAGTTGAAGTCCTGAAGCCACGAAAATACCCTAAGCCATGAAAGTAGCTGAAGCCCCAAAGCCATGAAAGGAGCTGAAGCCCCGAACCCGCGAAAATACGCGAAGCCACGAAAGGAGCCTAAGGTAAGTTCCACTGCAGACCAATATTTTTTTCCTATTATTTTATTAAACCTCTGGCCACCAGTATATTATTTTAATACTATATAGGCCTCTGGTCACCAATGTTTTTTTTAAATATTCTATGGGGCCCCTGAACACCAATGTTTCTTTTTAACTAGTAAGGTGGCCCTGGCCACCAATTAAATTTTCTTTTTAACTTGCAGGGGGGGGGGGGCACCAAAGACACAAATCTTTACTTGCTTAAGGCCTGTGGTTGCCTTGGGCTGGTACAGAAACCCAAAACATAATGTACAATATTTCTAGCTACTTCATTAGTTAGCCTTTAGTTCTCCTTTAAGCAGTTAATGAAACAATCCAGCACTCAAAGGGAAAACTCATGACCCCAATGCAGACATTAAAACACACGTACCAACGGGCTGCAGAAGGTCACATCCCCAATTGTGTTATATAAAGTGACACTAAAAAATAGTGTTCACAACAGGCCAGACTATTCCACACCTTAATATTAGTACTTGCATTTACACAAAAACGTTGCCGTTTATATCTAGTAGAACTGAAGAAGCTGCTCGGATGAGTAGTAGAACTTCTTCAATGATTAATCAGCAAGTCCAGTTGCTCTATATTTACTTCTACTAAATACACCATGACCACCATGAATGAAAACTTTCATAGACATTGCCATTTATAACAAGGGTGGGTGTTTCCCCCCCGAAACGTTGAATGTTTGGTGGCTGAATAAAAGGGGATACTTCGCGACTGCATTAACCAGTGTGTGTGCGGATCCATTTTCTATACACAGTTATAAGCAGAGCCATTGAATGAGCAACACAGTCATCTTCATACAGTATGTACCAACCACAGGGCCCTACGGAGAACCAAAATGATTTAATGTTCATTCTTCCTTTCATCAGCTCATTGAGTGCACTGCTCTGTTTGGACTGTGTATGTGTGTTCATGTATTTATTTATAAAGGTCTCACTGGAGACCAAGCCATGAATTATTGAATAAATGCTTTAGCATTAATGTAAAGAGGTGAAAGTGCGGCCTATAAGGCACCCAAGCACGTATTTTGGAACGTGCACAGAGTGAGAGAGAAAGAAGGAGGAAGGAGTGAAAGAGATAAACAGAAAGAAAACTACAATCACTGTGATATAACATAGGATTTCTGCATGTTCCGCAGTGCATACAAAAATGCTTTCAGAGGGTCAATAGAGTTCCAGTTTAGGGCAAAGGGCCTGGTGAATGGCTTTGCGAGGTGAAGGAATTCTAATCTTCGCAGCAGGCAGCACAAGCCTTTCACCAGCTCCTGAGGGCAGCTCTGTTTGCACACATACAGAGACAATAAGAGAGTGATGGAAAAAGCCACAGTCGCCTTGTACGGTTCAGCTGCTCACGCTCTACACAAAAGCTATCATTTAGACGAGTCAAATTATTGTTTCTCTATAAACCTTTGGAATGAAGCCCCAATTAAAAACCTATTCCCAAGATGCATAAAGGATTATGGCATTTTTCAGCCCTGGATAGGGTGCGGGGAAGTAGCCGGTGTTGCAGACGCAGGCTGGTTGTTTCTGTCTCTAATGACAGTGAGTAAGTGCCAGCTAGCACAGCTGGTTGCCTTCATTCCTACTAAAATAACACTTCCCCTGGCTTGATTATAACAATATATAAATCTTAAAGTGGACCCGTCACCCAGACATAAAAATCTGTATAATAAAAGTCCTTTTTAAATTAAACATGAAAGTCAATTTCTTTTTTTTATTAAAGCATTCATAGCTGTTGTAAACTCATTTAAAAATATCAGCTGTCAATCAAATATTGCCTACCCCGCCTCTATGCCTAGGCATAGAGGCGGGGCAAACAATTACTTTCACTTTCCATTCAGCACTTCCTAGATGTCACTGCTCTCTCCACATTCCCCCAGCTCTCTTAACGATTTAATTGTGTAACCAGGATATGGGGATGGACATTGGGTCCCTGTCCCCTGGTGCAAAAACAAGATTCTGAGATGATACAAGGCTTGCCTTAATAACAGTGTCCACAAAATGGCTCCTTCCTGGTTACTATAATTATGAGTTCCCAGACTGATGGAAAAAATATTTAAATAATGTATACAGTGTAATTAAAGTTCATTTTGCTTGACTATCATGATAAAATAGGATTTGGAATAATTTTGTTTGGGTGACGGGTCCCCTTTAAACCACTTCCGCAAAGCGTGCTAAATCTTGTGAGCATGGCAGTGGTTAATTTTAATGACGGGGCATCTATAGCCCACCATAATCAGGTATGTTGACATGCCAAGGGTGGCCAATGGGTGGTTTGTTGTCACCCAGCACTTAATATGACATATTAATATGACATGGGTGTTCTTTAAACGCTCCAATAAAACTCTTTACTAAACAGCCCATAGCACTGCACACTGAGCCCCAGTCAAACTGAAATGGTCCCAGGGTACAGGGGCGGGAATACTAATAAATAAGGCTGAAATGTTCATCCCCAGTAGGCAGAAAAGTGACAATGTATTGCTGTATATTGTGACAGCCTGTGTGCACACACCCACGTGCTTAATTAAAAGGGGTGGTTCACCTTTAAGTTAACCTTTAGTACAGAGATCCCCAACCAGTAGCTCACGATCAACTTGTTGCTCTCCAACCCCTTGGATGTTGCTCCCAGTGGCCTCAAAGCAGGTGCTTATTTTTAAATTCCAGGCTTGGAGACAAGTTTTGGTTGTATAAAAACCAGGTGCACTGCCAAACAGAGTCTCAATGTAGGTTGACAATCCACATAGGGGCTACCGAATAGCCAATCACAGCACTTATTTGGCACCCCAAGAACATTTTTCATGTTAGTGTTGCTACCCAACTCCTTTTACTTCTAAATGTTGCTCATGAGTTGAAAAGGTTGGGGATCCATGCTTTAGTATCTTATAGGATGGCCAGTTCTAAGCAAATTTTCAGTTGGTCTTCATTTTTTATTTTTTTATAGTTCTTTTTTTTAATTATTTGCCTTTTTCTTTTGATTCTTTCCAGTTTTCAAATGGGGGTCAATGGCCCCATCTGAAAAACAAAGGCTCTATAAAAGGTACAAATGTACTGTTATTGCTACTTTTAATTACTCATTTTTCAGGCCCTCTCCTATTCATATTCCAGTCTATTATTCAAATCAATGCATGGTTGCTGGGGTGATTTGGACGAACCAGTTGGTTGCAAACTGGAGAGCTGAAGCTAAATAGCTAACAAAAAAAACAATGAAAACCAATTGCAAAATGTTTCAGAACATCACTCTCTACATCATACTAAAAGTTAATTCAAAGGTGAACAACCACCTTTATATATATTTTGCAGAGAAAATACATGGCTGTAAGTTCTGATTTTAATTGATGTTCAGTTTCATTGTCAGCTCTCTGTGACCTTGGACAAGTCGTGTTATATCCCTGTGCCTCGGGCACCAAAATAGAATGTAAAACAGGAAGAAAAAACTCTGTGTGAAGCATTTCACAAACTACTGTATGTAAAAAAATAAAATGCCTATATATATATATGAAAATATGAAAAAATGCTGATGTGCACCAGGAACTTAATAAATAGGAACTTTACCAGGGACTTTACAGATTTTGCAATTTCAGCTGTAGAAGATAAAAAAAGGAATAGGCATATCATTATGGCTCTACCACTATGTGAGCATACAGCATCTGCCTGGGGTGCATGTTGGCTTCTGAACTGTGACACCAATATCAGCTAAGGCATGATTTCCTTGGGAACCCACCCCAATTATCAGCTCAGAGGAGAGACGGCTATTGTGGCTCTTGGAAGGAGCCTTTCAGTCTCAGTCAGGGCTGCTCTTGGATACGGCATTAAAATTCCGTTGCTGCCTGGCCCTACTAATGCTCTCATTTGCGCGAGAGATGCTGGTCAAGCCAAAATGAGATGGTTCATCATGTAAGTCTTATTTTGATCATTTTGTGGATATAAATTTGAATATTGTAATTTCACAGAACAATAGAGCGAGAAAAGTAGTGTCAGGGGAGGCTTAACATTTTATCCATGAAAATGAGCCTAAAATCCTGTAATTCATATACACGTTACTGTATGCAAGCAACATGAATTGTTACAGGCTCTGCACCAACAGGTCAGGGTTATTGTTACTGCTCTGCCTTGGTATCATGACTAGACACTTCAGGTGCTTTGGCCGCTGGGTTTTAACCGGTTAAACACAGTAGCCAAATGCACCAACTGACCCCGTTCTTCATAGTAAGAATCAAATAAATATTGCTGCTGTTTATGGATATGGAGCGACAGAGGTTAAATTCAGGCCGGTGTGTAGCTGCATGTTGTGTAAGGCAAAATGCAAAAAATGGTGCTTGTGCCATAACCATTATGTCTAAGCAACATATTCGATATACTGTAGATAGGTGTGTGTGTGTGTGTGTGTGTATATATATATATATATATATATATATATATATATATATATATATATATATATATATATATATATATATATATATATATATATATATATATATATAGTCAAATACAAGAGTCCTCTGCACTCAACCCATTATCAATATATTTAAGACAGCGACATTTTGTGCATACTGCTACTAAAAAATGCCTTACCCTTTAAACAAAACAGGGATTGTTTGTCCATATATTGCAATATATTTAAACTGGCCAACTACGTCAAAGTCATCCCATATCTGGCCAGTCCTTTGCTCAATTTTATCTGATTCATTAAGAATTCTATTGCTTCATTATACATTTTACAAAGGGACTAGGTTTTACCTGCAACTTACTTGCTGCTTTCAAAGTAAACCTCCATACTTGGCTGCCCTTTTATCTACCAGTGGGATCACCTGACTAAAGCTGGGAAGGGTGGGAGCTACATATTATATATATACATATATATAATACACAAGAGCAATGAATATCTTGTAAATTATATCCTTATAAACGGTGAGTTCTGATGTAATTTCTGTCACATGACTCACTGAAACTTGTGTATTATAATAAATAAAGTACCCCCAGTTACAAAATATGAGGATATTAGAAGTTACCTTCGGCCTCGTGTTTTTATATGGTCATACTCCTCGGTAACTTATGTGCACCAAGCCAAACCAAAGCTTTTAGGACATTTCTGCATTGCTGCCCGCATTGCTCCAGAAAAGCTTGTTTATGCAAATGATTCTTAACCAAACACTGTTTTTTTCTGAATGCATAAAAATTGTTCATTGCATACCTCCCAACATTTGAAAATCAGAAAGAGGGACAAAAAAATTCTGCCATGACTATTGCGCTGAGAAATTTTTTTTGACCACACCCAATTTGTGCCCACATCCCCTAAATACCATGTCCATTTTACAAAATTTCCCAATTTATGGAAAGTTTGAAAGGTTTGGGGCCATGTTTTATGTGTTATTACAGTTTTGCTAATTAAGGCTTAATTGCTCTGCTTATATTAAAGGAGAAGGAAAGTCATTTTATACATGGAGGTGCCAAAAGGCATCCCCAAGTAATTTATATACTTACCTGAAACCCTGGGCCGGTGCTCCTATCAACAGAAAACTGCATCGGCCCGGGGTAATTCCAGCGAAGACCACGGAGCGAACTTCTTCCTGCTTCTTCTTTCTTCTCGATGCTGTGCATGCGCAGTAGAGTGTAAGGCTGAACTTTTAAAGAAAAAGGCAGCTTTTTTTCCACTGCACATGTGTCTGCCCTGGGAAATTTGAAGAGCAAAAAAGCAGGAAAAGGATTGCTCCGCGGTGCTCACTGAAATAACCCTAGGGCCAGTGCAGTTATCTGCTGATAGAAGCACTGACCCAGGGTGTCAGGTAAGTACAAGCACTTGGGGGGGTGCTTAACTTTTTGCACCCCCAAATATAAAATGACATTCCTTCTCCTTGAAGTTACAATTGTATCTTTACTTATCTTAAATAGTTACAAATGTATCAAAATGCAGGTGTTGGGTATTCTGGGTTCTCTGCCAAAAAGCCTCTTATTTATTTAGAAAAAATATATTTTTCTGGCGTCAGTGCAGAAGATCAGAAATTCTGGACTTTTCAGTAAGAATCCGGGACTGTGGGCAGAGCTGTCATTGTACATTCCCGTGGTAGAACTAGAAGGAAGTAGTCCCCACAACAAAATCATATTTGGGCTCAGTGTCGGACTGGACTTGTGGGCCACCAGAAAATAACCCACTGACCCAGGTCTGTTCCCCTACCTGGACTGAGTTTGATCCCCCTATAGGGGCCAATACCTCTCCCCCATCTATTCCGTTCCCTCAGATGAAGTGAGGAGGGCCTGGACACCCCAGTCTGACCATGTTAGGGCCCTTTAGGATCAAGACATTTTTCACAAAGGTGTTTAAATTGCTTAGCAGTCATGCCACATCTCCAGGGCCAAACAGAAGTTGCAGCCCCTATTGTCAAATGCTTGGCACTTTATAGATAAAGCACAAATGCTTGGCACACAATGATACCTGCAAATTATGTACAGTGGTTGCATGCATATAAAAGATACAGCAAATCAACTAGAGGCTTCCAGGAGTAAAGTTATGTGTTGAGTGTAGTTGACTGCATGTTGGCCCTGGGGTCTTCAATGTATAACAATGTAAATATGTAACTGTCTAACAAGAGCAACATATATATGTATAGAGAGAATGTGGGGATTGGCTGAGCAGAGAACCATGTAGAAGTAATGGTGGTCTCAGGGCAAACTGTAGCAGAACTACTCCCAAGCAGGTGAAATGAGTAATATAAGCCAGGTTATAAAGAAACAACCCAGAGATCTCCTCATTTTGTGTTCATTGCTGGAAAACAAACCAGGAGAAGCTCCCAACGCACCACTGCTGCCCTTATAAAATCAGCAGAAGCATAACATTTCCTCTACCTCATATGTATACGTAGAAAAGAATACATGTTGTTTGTTGCTTTAGCTGGTAAGTCCAGTGTCTTTACAATGTAACGAATGATACTGCCCGGTTATACCAACAAGACCCGATAGACCAAAACATACTTGCAACATCCTACAATCTGTCATCAGCTGCCTCCTTGCCAACTATTTCCCACAGGGCTACAAAGATAGTGGTTAGAGTTCTCCCAAAGGGTTTTCTGGATCGTGTTAGTTTGTAAGTGTTTAAGCAGATGGAGGGGAAAGTAAAAAATAAAGATGCAAAGGACGGCAGATAATATATTTAAACAAGTCTGTATGGATATGCTGAGCCCAGGATAGTCAGACCATAAAGAGCAGTTGCTGAATGTAGCTTTTGCCTGGCAAATACTCCAAAGCACAAATAATAAAAGAATAAATGAGCCAATCATGATTTCTATCCGTTGCTTCTACTGGTTTTTATATTTGCAGCTCCTTTTGGCCTCCATCATTGGCCCTGCCGTGGCAATGTTAGTATCTGGTCACCACTCGCACCATAAATAAAATGAGATTAAGGAGAGCTTGTGAGGTTTCAGAGGCCAATATGAAGTACATTTAGAAAACTTCAGAGCATTTTAGACAATAACTGTAAGTCTACCTAACATGGTGCCGGGTAGCGTGTAGTTATGGTTGAAAAAAAGACACACAACCACTGAAGTCACATGCTTTTGCTTAAATAATCATAATAAAACAACAATTATAAGTACTTAGGATTAAGCCACTGTATACACATGTGAATACTGCCCTAGCCCCTGAATAAACAATATAGTAATAAAGATGGTAGCAGTGGCGTAACTAGATACTAATGGGCCCCACAGCAAATTATTTGTCAGGCCCCCAAAATGTCTAGATTGACCTGTTTTACCAATATTTATTGAAATTATATATGAATTCGGGCCTCATGGGGCCCCTATACTTCTTGGGCCCAGGGTCTGCTTCCTCTGTATTTACGCCCCTGGATGGTAGGCAGTTGTATCACACATGAAACATTTATGTGGTTCAAAAATTGATCAAAAATTCAAAGACATCAACCATACAAAAAAGAATTGCTCAGTGCTCCATGGTCCCTGAGCTCCTAATTTTGCGTTCCTCTGATGTAGCGTCCCATGACTCGA
>NC_054377.1:26896718-26961718 GCF_017654675.1 Xenopus laevis | reverse complement strand
ACCACTGCTAAGAGACATCGTATTTCTTGGATCAGGGTTTAGAGTCAATATTCAATTAAAGGAAGTTTCAGAAGGTTTTTTTGGGGGGTTTGGGTCTGGGTTCATAAAAAGAACCAAACTGGCATGTAATGGTATGTATTAAAATGCTGTCTGGGAAGAAACAGCTTGCTCTTTCCATGAATTTCCCATTTTGTAGCAGTAATTAATGAGGACAAGCCTAAAGGAGACAGCAGTGACACTGAGGATTAAACATGACAAACACATGTCCCCCAGCCGCACATACAGAGATATAGACTAGGGCACAAAAAAAAAGCTTCTGAAAACAATACTGTTGGATGTTCCATCACCCCGAGTCCTTGAAAGACAACTCAACTTCCAACCATGCTTCCCATAGTCACTTTACGGGATAACACTGTCCATAGCTATTAACCAAACAGAGCACTAAGATCATCCTTCCAAAACCCAGAATCATTCCAATTCAGCTGGGTCCCATAACAAAATGAAGACTGAAAAACACTGAAGGGCATCAGAAATCCCTTTATATACTCCAGGGACATTCACTTAACTCTTCCCCTTAATTAACTCTTTACATCCAAAAGCCATTCAGTGAACCAAAGTGAAAATATCCTGTTATCTTATGTTTATGTTTATATATATGTTTATATATAAAATATATATTTTCCTTATCTGTATACTTACCTCTATTGATAGTGGCACCACCATGATGTTTCTCCAGATTTTTGGTAGCAAAAGAATGCTAGGAAGTTTCAGTGATTGCTTTCTTTAACATATAATAGGAATGATATATGCAGGTATGGGATCAGTTATTCAGAAAGCTCCAAATTACAGGAAGGCCATCTACCATAGACTCCATTTTAATAAAATAATTTGCATTTTAAAAAAAAAAGTTTTTCTTTAAGAATAAAATAGTAGTTTGCACAATGATGAAGCAAAACAATCCTATTAGGTTTATTTAATGTTTAAATTAAATTTTACATAACTTATGGAGATCCAAATTACAGAAAGATCCTTTATCCAGAAAACCCCAGGTCCTGAGCATTCTGGATAACAGGTCCTGTACTGTACACACACATTAAAAAGCTACCCTTGATACCTATAAAACAAAACCTAAGAGCATCTCAACAAAAGCCTTCATACAAAAATGAAACCCTTCTTTTTACACCATGTAGGACCTTGTCTGCCTAGGTCTCCCAGGGCCCGCCAAACAACTTCACATCTAGAGCCTACTCTGTGCACTATTAGATATAAATATACTAACTGCAATCTGTACTACACAGCATCTTGGTAGAAATAAGAGAATTGATGTGATTTATCATACACTGGGCCCACCAGGAGATCCTTGGTATCTCGACATGCCAGTTCAACCCTGACCTGTTGGGTACATTGCACATCACACAGTCCAGGGGTCCATCTAAGCTCTATTGAGCCCAAAGACAACAATTTGTTGTGTGTGACGACTTACATAACTTGTCTGTGTATGTACACACCAGCACAGAGCATAGAGGCGACACTAATACATTTTACATACGGACACTGTTCCTGTGCCGTCAATGCAAAATGAATCGTTAATCAGCCTTTCTCCATGGAGAGTTGTGATGTTCAGTTCCAAGAACCATGGCACATATATAGCTCCATATTTTATTTTTGCCCGCAATGTTTTCTTCCAACTCAAAACACCCTAAATCATGCCAGTGCTGCCCATGTAATTTTAATTACATTGAATTTTTAAAGTGACAATTGCATGAGCAAAATCATTCATGGCAAGCAATGGAGGTAATGTAGGTCATTTTAACACCACTGTGAGAAACCACTACATATACTATTGTCCCAAAGGCATTAAATTGCAAAAACAAATAAGGGAGGAAGTTCCAGATTAATCAGGGCTTCTAATTCTCAGCTACCCCCCAGCCACCTATTGATAGCCCTCCAGTAACAGGGCACGGATCAGCTAAATAATTTGACAGGTTATGGGCAATTCAAAAAGTGTCGGTAGCCAGGGAGCCTTTACTCATGCCTGTAGGTATCAACGATCCAAATAAAGACTGTTCCATGAGCACAAAATGCTGTATGTTTTCATAGTGTCCATTTAATAAATACCCCATGTGTACAGAATATATCAGAGGAATATGTGTAACCAATTTGTAGCATTTTAAACTGTTGCCATCTTGTAATGAAGCTGTACATATACTGCACTGAAATAAAATGCCCTGTCTTTACATGCATCTGCCATGGGTTTACTTTCTATTTGGGTCTAGTATAAAACACATAGGGACAGACAATCTGAATTCGCAAGCTAATTTTGCCATTTGCCTGGTGCAGGGGAACATTGGATTGGGGGGCCCAGGGGAAAATAATTATTTGATTTTAGTACAGAAAACAGGACCCAAACAGAATTCAAGACAGGTACCCTATGCCACTGCCCTACGAGCAGCAGCACCCTATGTCATATAAGCCATCTCTCTTCCCGAACCACTAGAACATCCCTTTCTCGCCACTTAACCCCTCTGCTTCCAGAGTTCTGCACAGTCTCCCTTAATCCATCTCCTGCCAGTTAAGTCAGTAGCAGATTTGAGTGAGCAGATAAAGAGATTTTGTGCTGGGATCTGGGCTTGTTTCCATGTGATGAGTACAGGGAGGGGAGGGTTTGTTTAGCCAGAAGAGAAGCAGAGTTCAGTTCTAAATATTTGATGTTTTAGGATCGTTAAGCATAATTAAATACATTGATGTTAATGCCGTCCGCTCAGTGGAAGTGACAGGCGATAACTGCCGCATTTTATGAGTCCTACGGGGAAAGATTCACAGACTTCCCTTATGCTATACTGTCCTTGGAGTGGGCACAATTAATGATATATCTTCATTTACAGTCAACTGGTACAAAATGTCATGAGGACGCAGCACTTATCCAGAGGATGTGTCGGTAACAGTGCAAGTCGCCACTGCCCTCTGCTATATTTCTGCATGAACAGACGTACTGTTAGGATTCACATCCATATCATTACTCAATATAAAGTATGAGCACTGTAAGGCATTTCATCATGAATAAAGAAACGGTGGATTCCTTTAAATGGCTGGCATTAACTTCCAGCAACAGGTTGCATTCCTGACAATGAGTGGCATTCCTTACAATCAATTGCAACTTGCTGTCTGTAGCCATCTGCATTGCAGCCTATGGACATACAGGGGAAATAATTATTAGGTGAAGAATATTCTTTGCAACCATCTCAATCTGACATACCTTAGGTATTATTCCTAAAGTTATGTATCTGGACTCAGCAACCAAACAGTGGCATCCCAGCTCTACCTACTAAATTAATAGGGATAATCAAATGATTAATAATAATAATAATAATATAATAATTATATAATAGGGGTATGAAATGATTTACCATGAATTTTGTCCTGTTTGAATGAACTATTCAAACAACATCAAATGCAGTTTTCATGTGCCTTTTAATTTTGTCTGGTTGAGTTTGCTTGTTTTGGGGGCTTTTCCTGGTAGGCTAGCCCCAAACATACATAAGGAGTGTGTGATCGGGTAACCTCACAAAATACAATACGGAGAGGGCTTGGGAGCATTATTTATACACAGAGCCACATCATGCAATTTTAGCTTTAGGTTTATTGAAAACAGAGTCCCTTTAATGCAGACCTCTTCTCTCCATCAGTCATTTGCTCTTGAATATTTGTTTAGCCGTCCTTTTATATTTAATATTTAGTTGATGTTATTTGCCCAAGACCTTTTCTTTTCTTTGTGTCAGTCTGATGCCTGCTTCTGTTTCCCCTGCTCAAGCCCTGTACAAGTCACGAACATAACATTATTCTTGTTTGCTTTTCATATTCCCCATCTCTCTCTCTTTAACACCCAATAAAGCACAATTTCTCTCCACCAGCTCTCTGTCCCTCTATCTTCTCTGCTCTCTCCTTCTCCCTCCCTCGGTTTCTCTCCACCTCCTCTTCTCTGCCTCTCTCCTCCTCCCTATCTCCATGCTTTCACACAGTAGCATCTTTACATGCGTGCCCAGATATTCAATACAATCTTTATTCACTCCTTCGAGAGGTTACCCCGAGGGGGTCAAGCTACCGACTGCAGTCACTATTTCCGCTGGGGTGTAAAAATGAAGGGGGGATTGTTGCTGAGAGCCGGCTGGACCAAGCAAGAAAGGTCTATTTATCTGCTGAGAATGAAAATGTTCTCTCTACAAGGGCTTCTGCACTGCGATGTATAACGAAGGCAGCAACGGTGAGATAGATCCTTCTCTGTATTTCTCTCTTCATCTCACTGCCTCTTTCCATCAGACAGTCTCCCATCGGGAATCTTTTTAGGTTGTGAAAATGCATGATATAACTGCCTGCCGTCTAAACCTTCCTTTGAAGCGCTAAATACTAGTTAGTAATACTAATCTAGATAGTTATGCATGCCTGCATTACCTGCTGCCTATAACTAGTTCTATGTGATCACCTGTAGGGCTGTTTTCAATAGACAGCCTCACCTTACACCTGCTCATCACTGCTATGAAAGGGAAGGCTTTGATATTGGCATACCTGACCTGGGACAGTCCTGCCATGAATGTCAGGGATGATCATTGCCTTGCTGGTATCACATGCATTAAAGCCTAGTCACAAGTTTAAAAATAATAAGCTGTACAAAATATGAAGAGCTGGACTTTTCCCATCTTTGTATTCTTTGACAATACATGGAGATAGAAGGGGCTATTTTTTTTTTTGCTAAATTAGGCAAATACCCCAGTAAGAAAGACACTTTTTCTAAGCTCTCCTAATATTTAATCCAAACCACCCCTTTATAAAAAAAAAAAAAAAGATATGTTTCCCAGTTTGTTAGAGTGTGGCATAATTGATATAATAAGCCTGGTTTGTAAATTGCAGCTCCATTTGCTACATTGCAGTTCATGAGATACAAGCTTACTAAAAATCCTTCATTTGTGCAGTGAAAAACTAAAGCTGAGTCTCCTGGAAGTACAAAAAGAAGTCCATAAAAAGCCTCCCTCTGTGCTATGCAGATACAGACAGATGGATAGACAGAGATAGGGATATGCTGCAAAGTTTGTTCTGGAACTCTCCTCTTACCATCCCCTGGGCACCCATGTCCCATGTCAGCATAATGACAGCTAGTCTTTTAAATGTACCATATTTATCCACCCATATCACCTACCTTTCACCCCTTATTATCACCCATATTCATGAGGCATTGCAAATTGGTTCTTAAATACTGAGGTTTTTTTTCTCTATTAAAGATCAAATTCATTATGACCATGTGGCCCCTTGGGTCCCGTGTGCAGGCATAACTTTGTACCTTCACTAGTGACATAATTGATTATCTTATTATCATTACATACAAACAATGTCCTTTACGAAATAAATGCCTTTTTACAACGTCTTCTATAACATTTCACATGCCCTAGGGCAGATGAGCCCATGTTTTGGGTCTTTGCTACTGAACTACAGCTCTAAGCAGTCTTATGATATCCAAGTGGCTGCTGGGGTTTATGGCTCTGCAAGAGCAAAAGGGCTGGACACTATTAAATTCTACCCTAGGACAATGATGACCAACTTATTTTTTAAAGCTTTCTCTTTTTGGGGGGCTGAGTCAATAGACTGCAAGAATTTGGGGGGCAGTCTGTAGCCATGCTACACCCCCCATCTCATTATTAATAGATGATTGATTTGTAAAAGTAGGAAATTTTTACCTTCTAGTACCAACTGACGTCTGCTTATCGCACCTCTCACCTCATTAACAAAACTGCAAAGCTTAACAAGTACCAAAATGAGCTTCTCTCGTTATCCTTCCTATTCTCCACCTTCTGCCGACACATTAGAAGCACATACACTTACATTCTGGTTCATCTGACAATTGTACTCGTTATTACGGCGACGTTTAATTAGCTCAAGACGTTACTTGGGTTCACAGCGCACAGACAGCACTGTCTGTTCTCACTTCTCCCTCCCTCCTTTTCCTCGGCCTGCTTTTGGATTGTGCGTATGCCTTCGGGCTCTGTTATATCTACCACATTTTCCGATTCATGACTGGTTATGTGTGCACAATGCAAATGTGCCGGGGAAGGAATGGGGTCTATTTACCTAGAAGTAAAGACAGAAGTTGCACACAGCACTTGATAGAGAATGGGTACGTGGAGACTCAACAAAAGTATGTTACTATAACATATAATGCTCGAGCAAAAGAGCTAACAATCTAATGTTTAAAAGTAAACACTTAGGATGATACATGGAGACTCAACAAGAGTATGTTAATATAACATTATGCTCAAGCAAAAGAGCCAACAATCGAATGCTCAAAAGTAAACAGGATGATACATGGAGACTCAACAAGAGTATGTTAATATAACATATAATGCTCAAGCAAAAGAGCTAACAATCTAATGCTCAAAAGTAAACAGGATGATACATGGAGACTCAACAAGAGTATGTTAATATAACATATAATGCTCGTGCAAAAGAGCTAACAATCTAATGCTCAAAAGTAAACACTTAGGATGTAGGCATAGAGAGAGCTTGGGGTTAGACAGCGGGGAGGCGGAACTATTAGAGCTATAGTGCTATAGAAAATTTTGAGCCAGGTTCTCTATTGCTTCTTTTGTCACTGTATTAGGAAATTAATGTGTTCCTGTATTAGAAGTAGAGGAATAATGAATATCCCAGAGGATGATACAGACCTGCGTAATTTTTTATTGGGTCTCTCTATGTCTAAAGAGAGAGAAATGGGTGAGTGATGTGCGCAGGAGTAGGAAGTTCATGTATAATATGAGGATGTGCAGGAGATTGTGGGAGTTGTGAGACCTCACTGGAGCTCATTAAGAGGCACCAAAGCATTGTCCCTACAGCATTAAATAATGATACCATTATTTGCTACCTGCAGTTTGTGCTTATTCTTTAAGAACAATAGGTTTCTTCTATAGGAAGTATAGCTTTTTTTTATGTGCGAGTGTTGGGTCTGTAAAGGTATGTGTGTGTGTTATATTATATATGCACACAGGGGTGAATTTGATGGAATTGTGTCTTCTTTCACCCAAATTAACTAGTAAACCATGCAAAAAAAGCCCCCTGTGCTTAACATATGACCCAGTGCCTATCTGTATCCTTTGTGCACTTTCTATCACATACTATGGATGTGCAATTCAATCCATCCAATAATCTTGGGTGCACCCAATAACACTCATACCTTTGACTCAATTTCAGTAAGTGCCCCAGTCTGCCCAAATAACCCACCCCTGCTGCTTTTGAATATTGAATGCTGCATAGAGCATTCTGCATGGGGTGTCAGTACTAAAATGATGGGAAAACAAGCGCTGTGGTCAGTGTGTGATTGTGTGCAATGAGCTGAAGCAGCGCAACCTTGATAAATTCTCCACAATGTGATTTACAAAATGAGGAGAAGCTCAAGCCACTGCTCCCTGGTACTTACGCATTAGTAGTAGAGGAATACGTGTGTGTCTCTATTAGAGAGCAGAACTGCAGCATGTCATAATCGTTTAGAGAGAATAGCATATAACTTGTGCTGGGAGATAATTCATGTGATATTATAGTATGATAATAGAAAGGGAAGCCGGCTCAGCAGGTATTTAATAAGACTGGAATGGATTCTTTAATATGAATTTACACTGGTGGAAAACAATGTGTGGTGCTCATTTAAGGAAAAAAAGTCTACAAACTATACAAGTGTCGGCTCCCCTTTCCTAGCTACCATGGGGTGAATAGGTGACTGGGGGTTACATATACGAGGAGTCCTGATACTTCGGCATTGTACGTCTTTGTGACACAGATATGAAGACAACAGTGGTCTGATTTGTGCTTGGCCCAGCAGTACTTCATGTATATAACAAATCTCATGCTCCAGAATAGTTTAACATAAAACTGAATGGCCTAATTGAGATATAAATACTTCCCCTTCTACACCTGCTTTCAATATATGATTGAACATGCGGCACTTCAGAGCCCAAGAGCCTCTCTGCTGCATCATCCAAGGGAAAGAAGACATAATTCAAAACCTATAAGTCACCAGAGAGAGCATTACCAAGAACCTCCTACAGGCACCTAAGGTCTGTTGTACATGACACAATGGGGCTCATTTATCAACACTGAGCAAATTTGCACCTGGGCAGTAACCAATGGAAATCAAATGTTTGCTTGTATTTTTCTACGTGCTACTGGCCAAGTCCCTGATTGGCTAAATGCTCAGATCTGCCCAGAGTTGATAACTTACCCCCAAAGTGATCATCCATTACTTGAACTACATATTCAACTTGAAATTAGGGAATGCAGTGTTTTATTTTAATGATTTCATACCAGTACGGTGTGAAAAGGGAACTAGGCAGCATGGCTGTTTGTCGAGGATGATATTGTTTATAAATATGATGGATTTCAGGGGCAATCTGCATAACAAACTGTATGTGTATGGGAACCTTAGGAGGCACAGAATAGCCTGTTTCTCCATCAGATCTACATATAGTTTGGTTATGCCTTTTACTGTATGTCAGAAAGTAACAGAGGCCACATAACCATCCAGTTTTTCTTGAGATGAACTTGTATGGCCCATCGTCCTAATCAACCACATGTGATCTAACTGTGCATTAGTGTTTGGCTTGCGGGCTGATCAGTCACATACCATAAAAATCAGCCTGTGCAATTGCCACCCCTAGAAAGCAAATACAGGTATGGGATCCATTATCCAGAAACCTGTTATCCACAAAGCTTTGAATTACAAGAAATCTTCCAAAGACTGCATTATAGGCAAATAATTCAATTTTTTTTTTAAAAAAAACGATTACCTTTTTGTTATAAGAAAACAGTACCTTGTACTTGATCCTAGCTAAGATATCGTTCATTCTTATTGGAGGCAAAACACGCCTATTGGGTTTATTTCAGGTCTAAAAGATTTCTTTAATAGATTTAAAGTATGAAGATCCAAATTATGGAAAGCTGGGAAACCCAAGGGCCAGAGCATTCTGGATAACAGGTCTCATGCCTGTACAAGAAATAATATGAGATAATATGAGATAATATTAAGACAACTGAAATAATATTAAGACAACAGTTCAGCCATGTCTGTCCTTATTTTAACAGTAGAGAGCTAGGTGTTTCACTATTGTTGCCTAATTATATTTCTGCTTTATGTCACAGGTGAGACCATTTCCACAATAGGACCACTACATAAACACATATAACAGTGGCACTGCATCATTTGAGATGGGATTATAGTAGAAGGAACCAACTGATCCCAGCAGTCTTCCCCACTCGTTCTTCCAGAGATCACCTTCTACCTACAGTTCCAGAGCTGACGCTCTACAAGGCACCAGTGACTGCACTGCTCTTATTGTCCTCACTGGAGCTAAAGCAAGTTAAACACCGGGTAGTGTGGTATATATTACCCTTTTCCTCCTCAAGGAGAGAGTTCTTCCCAACAACCATAGCCCATGAATATATATTGGTAAAAAGTCCCAGGATCACCTCTTTCTGTCACGCAACATTGCACCTATTCCATACATGCCCCCTCCACCGTCTGTGTGCTGCTATGAAGGAGGATTGCTCCCTGCTATAAAGAAGAGAAGGAGGGGGTGAGATAAAAGAAATAATTATTTTACTACTGAAAAGAAAGGGAAAAAGGAGAGAGAAGGAAATGTGCTAATCCAATTTTAAGTCTGCTGAGCTGGATGGTAGAATAAGCCATATCAGGTGCACAGAAACACAGAGTGGATAAATCTACTCCTTGACTTTCCCATCCTGATCTGGATTTACAAATGCTACAGAACTAAAATTTGAAAATTGCACCAAAGGAGGCGGGTGGAAAGAGACAAATGTTTACAGCATTTCTTTAAAGGTATGTGCTGTGTTGAATGGACCTGACCTTTCCTTTGATAAATGGAATGACTTTACATAGTAGATATACACAGCTCTATGGAAATTCAGAATCTAAGAACATTAACGGTGCATTCTGTACCGAGTCAAATAGCTCAGGGACTTGTATTGTAGCAGAGTGGGAAAAACAATAAGAGATTGTAGGAATGAGCCAGGGACAGGGAACAAGTCAGAAGAGAAAACACTGAAAGAAAGGGGAATGGAACAAGGACTTGTAAGCTGTATAATACGTATACATATTGGTAGAAAGATGGTAAAAATAGATCACACAAATTAATTATACACAACACAAAAATGAAGGTGATGTGGACATAATCTAAGCGAGAATGGAAATGTGAATGGAAAAGCAAGGTAAGTGGAATGTTAAGGTCAGTAAAAGAGTAATGTCATGGAGTGGCACAGACTACAGGTACAGGTAGAAATAAAAAGTCACTTATTAAATATAATAAGAACACGGGGAAATTCAGTCATAGCAGAGCCGGGCCAACCCAGCCAGGCGCCCTAGGCAACCTGGCTGGGCACGGCACTGGCTGAGTGCGCATGCGCGAAACTGCGCTCGGACGCGCATGCGCAGAACTGCATGCGCACATGCACAGAAGCGATATCACAAGGAATTATCTGTGGCAGTCGGCGAAAGACAGGCCTGGACAATGGGGTAGGCGTCAGAGCAGGTACCTGCCTGGTGCCCCCCCAGCTTTGCGCCCTAGGCACGTGCCTACTCTGCCTACCCCTAGTTCCGGCCCTGAGTCATAGTCTGAAATGTCTTGTGCTTGGAGAAAGTAGTTGTGCAGAATTTAGTACAGCTACTGTTCAGTGATGGCCGAATTTGGGGCGTTTCGCTGAAAAATTTGCGTATTTCCTCTGAAATTCGCAAAATGGCAAAAGATTTGCGAAACGGCACCGGTGTCATGTTTTTGAGTGGGAATTTGATGTGAATTTGCGCCTGGCGAATAAATTCGCACATCACTATTACTGTTCTGTATTTGCTATGATTAGTATTGTTCAGTACAGGTATGGGATCCATTACCTGGAAAACCCATTATTCAGAAAAGCTCCAAATTACGGGAAGGGCGTCTCCTATAGACTCCATTTTATCCAAATTGTAAAAAATGATTTCCTTTTTCTCCGTAATAATAAAGCACCTTGTGATCCCAACTAAGATATCCTTTTTTGGGAGCAAACCCAGCCTATTGAGTTTATTTAATGTTTAATATTAAGGTATGAAGATCCAAGTCAAGATCCATTATCTGAAAAAGCCCAGGTCCCAAGCATTCTGGATAATAGGTCCCATACCTATATTTAGTGTTGCTAATATTGTACAGTATTTGGTATGGTTAGCATTGTTTAGTATGATCACAATATTGTTTAACACCCAAGTTTAAATATGTGTGTTTGATGTTGCCTCAACACCTACAATGCCAGGTTTCTATTGACTCAGATCCCTAATGTAATTATTATGGAGGACCCACAGTTCACTGATAAAATGGCCTTGTATAAACATTGCCACTGTCTGAACTGGCTTCTGTCCATCAGTATAAGGAGGAGAGGACATGCACAATATACAGAAATAAAATTTGGTCTGATTCTTTCAGGGTGACATTTACATATGCTTATTGCCAAAGTGGGGTAACTGGGGCCCCTGGAAAACCCGACTCCAAGGGCCAAGACTGGGATTTGTTCCGGTGAGCCCCTCCAGTGTACCAGCTGCATTGCCAACACACTTTGACCCTTCTGTGTTCCTACACACGGGCCCATGATAATTCAGTTTGGTTGTTGAATACAACAATCTACAACGTTTGAATCCATGTTTTGAACTAACAGGTACTAAAATGTCCCACACCCCTGTACAGTTTCACATGGTTTTTCCATCTAAGAGTTGGATAATGAAAGCAAATATCTGCCATGACTAACTAAACGGTAGCAGTTTGTCTACTATGCAATAAACTAGTATCTTAAAGGGGTAGTTCACCTCTAAGTTAACTTTTAGTATGTTAAGTTATCAACTTAATTGTTCTTAATTTTTTACAGCTTTTAAATTGCCTCTCTCTTTTGCCTCTTTTCAGCTTTCAAAGGGGGTCACTGACCCCAGCAGCCAAAACACTATTGCTCTGTGATGCTACAATATTATTCTTATTAATTTTTATTCGTCTTTACGTATTACTTCTCTTTATAGTCAGCCCCTCTCCTATTCATCTTCCTGTCTCTCATTCAAACCACTGCCTGGTTGCTAGGGTATATTATCCCCAGCAACCAGCTAAATTCCAAATTGGAGAGTTGTTGAACAAAAAGCTAAATAAGTTAAAAAACCAAAACAAAAATAGAAAAATTAAGAATGATTGTAAATTGTCTTGGAATATCACTGTCTACATCACACTAGCTGCCCAAAGATACCAGAATTATGTTCCTGCCAACACTGTGCAAGAAATATTTTACAGGTATGGGATCTATTATCCCTAAACTCATTATACAGAAAGCTCCGAATTACAGAAAGGCCGTCTCCTATAGACTGCATTTTATCCAAATAATCCATCCATTTTTTAAAAATGATTTCCTTTTTCTCTCTAATAATAGAACAATACCTTGTACTTGATGCAAACTAAGATATACTGAATCCCTACTGGAAGCAAAACCAGCCTATTAAGTTTATTTAATGTTTACATGATTTTATAGTAGACTTAAGGTATGAATAGGGATGGGCGAATTTTTTCGCCTCGTTTCGCCGAAAAAATGACGCCCATAGACTTGTATGGAGACGTGCGTCAAAAAAAGGGACGCGCGACAAAATAATTTCGCCGCGCGACAAAATGTTTTTGACGCCCATAGACTTTAATGGGCGTCTGCGACATTTCGTCGGCGGCGAATTTTTGCGAAGCGAAACGGGTCAAATTCGCCCATCCCTGGGTATGAAGATCCAAATTACGGAAAGATCCAGGTCCCTGGATAAAAGGTCCCATACATGTAAGCATACACACAGTATTAAGAATAATAGAACAGAATTAGAACAGTAAAATATTAGTAGGACAACTCTAAAAGGTATTTGTAATATTTACTATAAGGCCAAATTACCCTAGCAACCATGCATTGATTTGGAATATGAATAGGAGAGGCTTGAATAGAAAGACAAGTAATAAAAAGTAGCAATAACAATACATTTGTAGCCTTGCAGAGCTTTTGTTTTTAAGATGGGGTCAGTGACCCCCATTTGAAAGCAAAAAGACTCAGAAGAAGAAGGAAAATAATTTAAAAACTATAAAATAAAAAATGAAGGCCAATTGAATAGTTGCTTAGATTTGGCCATTGCAGATAGTTGGCATTAGGTTAGATAGGTAGTTAATTATCATTAATTAACCAAGGTATAATGTGAGCATTTGAATAAATCAAGAGAGCCCAGGTTTGAACCCTGTAGTAGGTGCCGAAGCTTTTGCGATACACTAGGATAAAGCGCCAATAATAAAAACATATATATATTAGAGTAAATACAAGCCCAGGTCATTGATCTACAGCAAGAATCAAAACATTTTTCTCTATCTTTACTCTGATAAGAAAATGCAGCGTTGGCCAATTCTCCTGGGAATCTCAGCACTGATAAACATGTACATGTATGACATTCCTGTTAGGTAAAAAAATGTTAGCACGTTCTATAATGATTGGGGATTACATACCTACTAATAATATATACCATACTGTATATGCAGTTAATTAGAATTATGAGATTTTTTCACTGGTGGTGTAGAAATCAGGGTATTGTGTAATGCAATGATTCTAAGGCGTCCGTTTACTAAAGTGTGATATTGATAACGACTTGGGAGCACTTCTTTCATTGTGAAAATGTCACCTGGGCTGGAAATAGAGGTGGGTAGAAGAGGCATGTGCTTAGGGTGCAATGGGGCTGGTGGAGGAGCTGATTATTGCAAAGTTCTATTGCCATCAGGAAAGTGGTGTTATGTAAAAAAAAAAATCCAAAAATTGTAAAGTTCGTTTTCTTTTGTGTGTTTTTTTTTTTTTTTTTTTTTTAACACGAACAGTGCCCTGAGGAGGAATGATAATTATATTGAGCATAAAATACAACCTATAGTAAAAAATAGGGATACGTCAGAGGAGTTTCATGACCATATAAAAGCATAAGCCTGAAAGCGGAGTGCTTTTATACAGGCCAGTGAACTTCAAGGTGACTTATCCTCATGTTTTACAACAATTATTTATTATATTAGAATACACAGATTCAGCGAGTCATGTGACAGACATGACATAACTAAGCACCAATTAGAAGTGATGATTATTAGCATATCATTTACAGGATTTTCATGGCTCTTGTGTATTATACATGCATTATTAGCGAGTCAATTTAGAATACTTAATATAATGTAAAAAATAAGTGATTCATGGTATTACTTCATTGGCCATAATGACATTTAATAATACATTAATAGATTACTAATAAGTGCTGGTTTATATAAAATATTCAGTAGTTTGGTCATTGGCAGTGGCACCAAAAAAATCCACAACATTCATAGATTATCAAGTTGGCCTGCATTGCACCATAATCGCACTTTGGTAAACATGGGAGTGGTGTAATTTGTTTGTTTTTGTAGCATTAATGGGCAATAAATTATAAAAAAAAAATCTAATTTTATTAAATGTGCCTAACTGGCAACACTTGTTGACTTTTAAGGTACTGCAAGAGCTATGGAGCATAAGGCACTTTGATCACCACCAGTGATAGAAAACTCTGGAATTAGCCCTTGGCCTGCAATTGTCAACTCATTGGATATATTATAAAATTGGAAGTACATTTTACAAAATTAGAAGAAAACTGACGTACAAAGGGACCAATATACTGTATGTCTCTGAATTGTTCAGAGTATCAAATCAAGCGCCGGAAAATAATCAGGGCTTGTTGAAAAAAAAAAGATCAGGGGCAATGGCCATGGTCTAAATTTTTGGAAGCCATCATTATCATCATCATCATTTATTGATATAGTGCCAACAAGTTACACAGCACTTTACAATAGTTTATAACAACAGGGGTCTTAAAATAATTTAACAAACAAGGGTTACAGAGTAAAAAATAGGATCAGAGTGCTCTACTCACAAAAGAGTCTAAAGCAGGAGTGCCCATACTTTACTAATGCGAGGTCTACTTTTAGTGAAGTTGTCCCATTACGATCTACATCCATAAAAGCATTGTTAGCATGTTATATTGATTGATAAGATCATTTATATTACTATATTTAAATAACATCTATTTCTTATGTAACCGTAACATAATAAATATCTGAATGAAAAGAATAAAACAGGAGGGTGATTTAGACAAGCTGTTTCTTGACGGTGTCTTAAGATCTTCTGATCACCAACTAAAGGTCTACTGGAAGATCCCAATTTGCATCCCTGATCTAAAGGGTTAGGGTACATTTGAAACATTAGAAATATGAAACGGTAATAAGCTGATGTCTAATTAATCAAAATACAATGAATATGCTTCCCTGTGCAGGTGGAAGGTAAACCAAGATGCAATATACATGTGAAGGTTTATTAGGTTAGTACTTTAAAGATTATATATGATTTCCATCATTCCCTGCAGTGGAGCTTGCAATCTAAGTCCCTATTACACACAGTATGGTCAGGAGACAATCAACCTGACTGTATGTTTTTGGAGTGTGGGAGGAAACTAGTGATATGGGTATAAAATTGAAGAGTAAAAATATGTTGGTGATCAAGAGCTTTTTGAGATTAGGGTGATAAGAGCTGGGTCTCAACCCAGATATTGTGCCAGGGGCTCATGGGCCTCTAGTTGTACTACTGGACATGGGTCCAGACTGTATTTTAGTTTGGTACTGCACCTCTTTGCGCCCTTCAGTGCATGCACGTTGGTGGAAGTGATGCCATGACGTAATGTTCCTTTGTGTGACATCACTTCTACATGCAACCTGCTGCAGAGCAAACTCTGCTGCTGGATTTTGTGGGTATGTATCCAGCAGGGGAAGATGTTTCTTGTGCAAAAGTTTTATTTACCATATAGGCATCAGAGGGTTGGCCCCCAAAGCTGCCATCTTAGTTACAAGGCTATCGAGAGCCTAAATGGTAAATATGACTCTGCATGGATCTCCTTTCTACCAAGCAGCAGACCTAGGGGGGGTTTGGGGGTCAGTAATACAGAGGGATTAGTGGAGATCCTCAATAAGGAGCACTTTCAATATCTGTATGTGAAAATACATCAATTGGAAGGTTTGCAGATATATTATAGTTACACTAGTGCTGTCAGTACTGATGAGTAGCATTTGAAATGACTTGTATAGCATTGCCTATTATGTGCATACTATTATTACTGTATTATTTAGCAGGGATATGCCCCAGATAATCATTTATACCACATTAATGTTTGACATTAAAACCATCATCGTGGTTTCATTCGCAATCTACTACTTTGTATACAAAATTAAAGCAAATGTCCCATTTATAATGAATGAGGCAGCATATCTGTCATGCATGAAGAAGGTGCATGGGCAATCATGACAAGCCCAGCATGCTGGGAGCTCCAATCCCCTGGAGAGGATGAAGGGGGTGCAGATGATGAAAGGATGATGCAAGATTAGGAGATTACTCCACTGAGTCTTGTTAGTTGATCAAGCTGCTGCTTTCTAGCCAACAAGCCAAGTGTTGCTATTTATTACCAAATTCCCCAGGTGCTGCGTTAAAATGAGAAACGAGCATTTCAAAGAGAGATGTCAAACTACAAATCTGGCAAAAGTATTAACTCTATACACAGAATCTTCAGTAAACCTTTTTTTTCTACAATCCTTAAAATATTCATGTATCGTTTTGTTGTTTTTCACTGATTATATTTTTTTATACTATTAAAGGGGTTGTTTGCCTTTAAATTAACTTTTAGTATGATGTAGACAGTGATATTTCCGAGATAATTTGCAATTGGTTTTCATGTATTATTTGTGGTTTTTGAGTTATTTAGCTTTTTATTCAGCAGCTCTCTAGTTTGCAATTTAGTGATCTGGTTGTTAGGGTCCACATTACCCAAACAACCACAAACTGATTTGAATAAGAGACTGGAATATGAATAGGAGAGGCCTGATTAGAAAGGTCAGTAATAAAAAGTAGCAATAACAATAAATGTATAGTCTTACAGAACATTTGATTTTATATGGGGTCAGTGACCCCTATTTGAAAGCTGTAAATGTCAGAAGAAGAAAACAATAATGTAAAAACTATAAAAAAAATGGACAATTGAAAAGTTGCTTAGAAAGAAGCATTCCATTATATACTGTTCATTTATAAGGGTGGTTCAAGTTGCTTTTATGGTTCTACGTGTATATTATTTTAATAATCTGTACAAGTAATAATCTTAACGGGATTCTGTCATGATTTTTATGATGGCGTTTTTATTTCTAAATTACACTGTTTACACTGCAAATAATTCAGTTTACAATATAAAATTTCCAGTAAGTGTATTTTTTTAGTTGTAATATTGGTGCATAGGCAGCCATCTCAGGTCATTTTGCCTGGTCATGTGCTTTCAAAAAGAGCCAGCACTTTAGGATGGAACTGCTTTCTGGTAGGCTGTTGTTTCTCCTACTCAATGTAACTGATTGTGTCTCAGTGGGATCTGGATTTTTACTATTCAGTGCTGTTCTTAGATCTACCAGGCAACTGTTATCTTTTGTTAGGGAGCTGCTATCTGGTTACCTTCCCATTGTTCTGTTGTTAAGCTGCTGGGGGGGGGAGGGAGGGGGTGATATCACTCCAACTTGCAGTGCAGCAGTAAAGAGTGACTGAAGTTTATCAGAGCACAAGTCACATCACTGGGGGTAGCTGGGAAACTGACAATATGTCTAGCCCCATGTCAGATTTCAACATTTAATATAAAAAAAAATATTTTTGGTCTTTTGAGCTCAGGATTTCAGTGCAGAATTCTGCTGGAGCAGCACTATTAACTGAAGCGTTTGGAAAAAATATGTTTTCCCATGACAGTATCCCTTTAATACCACACAATAATGGAGCGTTCAAACCTTGTGCGTAATCCATAAGGATCAGGTGCTCAGCAGTGATTAACCCAACCTGCCACGGGTCAGGAAGCCGCTTGATAAAGGGCCCAGTGAGGCCGAAACGTTGCCACCTTTTTGTCTACTTGCACAATTGAGCCAATAAAAACACATAGTTGAAATCTTTGGATAATGGCATTGCTGCAAATGCTTGAGATGTGATTGAAACTAGGCCTCTCAGCAGTTTTATCACTATTCTAGATGAACAATAAATTCTTTGAAGCAGATTGCTCAGGTCTACAATTTCAGAGTTTAGGGTTGCCATGTGGATGATATTTTACTGCACAAACCAGGCTCAGACTTGGATTCTAAATAACCTGGCATTATTTTTAAATACATAGAGGCCCAATAAATAATGACTGTCTACGTTATCTTACAGCAGCCCCTCAGCATTTGTCAGAATCCACAGATTGCCAGTCCGGGCCTAAGAATAACCAGTAAAAATGATGCTTGCAGTTAATAAGAAATAATATAAACAGCGATTTGGAGGACCGGTATTTTTTTCTGGAAATAGTGACAGCCATAGCTGGGCTGTTATCCCACCCTCAAACATACATATTAATACATACATATCATTAGCATGGAAATGTCCCAGATCGTTTATGCCACATTAATGTCTACGATATTAATCACCGGTGTGGCTTTATTCAGAATGTACTATTTTATATACAAAATTATAGTAGATTTTCCATTTATGATTAATGAGGCAGCATAACTGCTACACATGAACCTGACCCTCTCTGCCTCCTGTGATCACATTCACAATATACAAAGTGCCAGCCCCCCCTTCCAAGTGTGCTCTAGTGCTTTTAGCATTGCCTGAACTGTACATTCCTGGTGGCAGGGTAAAGCAAAGTTGCACGGGGGCCGTCAATCTCTGTAATAGTGCAAAAACTGTATATATGACCAAAATGGTGAGCAGTGGCGTAACTACCGGGGGAGTAGGGAGTGCAACTGGGCCAGGGCCTGCACCCCCGCAGGGCCCCCCCGGCCGATCGTGCGCGCTGCAGCCGCACGATCAAATGTGAAATTTATCACATCTTGACCATGGAAACCGTATTAATTCTAATATTCACCACCAAAAACCTGCCGAGTTCATTTACAAGTCAATGGCAGGGGTCAGTTGAACCATTTAAATATGTTAATTGCCTTCCTGACATTGGAGGGTTTTTTTTGGAGGAAAAATCGATTCAAAATAGATTTGAATTTTATTAGAATTTTCGAGTTTTTTCATCAATAACCTCCCATTCGAGTTGTCATTGCATTCGAATTTATTACAGTAAAACAAAAATTCACATAAATTCTACCTTTGATAAATAGTCATGTATTCACTCCCTACAACATGAGTCCCATAACTGTGGCTATGCTCCTTTGTGGTTGGTTGGAATGGGACAATTCTCAATAGATCTGCCGTCTTGGATATTCGTGAAACTTTGGCAGGGTAATTTTTACGGCATTATTTTTTTTAGCATCTGTAGTTTTATTATGAGCATAAACCAAATACTGTCCTTCAAATGGGCAACATGTCTTCTTGATACCCATCTTACATCTACCATCTTGCACTGCACAATTCTCTTTTTTTTCTGTATAAATACATATTATACTATACATCTGGTGGCCTCACATCTGACCAAATCCTCCTAATTCTGCATTTTTATTCTGTGTTGCAGTGATTAAACCTATAGATCCCTCCCCTTTTTCCCTCTTGCCTTGGCCTTTCCCATCTTGATTAAATGAAGACGGCACAGTTGACTAAGTGTTCCAGCTTGATGTGTGCTGGTAATTACAGTACCTAGCGAGGACAGAATGCTCATATGATTAATGTAAAAAGGCAGCGAGATAGTAATAAATGCTGAGAAAGGTTTGTTTGATTTGGATTTGGTTTTTATTATTTTCTTTCCTCATTACCGACATGGAGGTACAATTACGAGTCCTATAGCGGAGATGTCACCTTGCGTGCAATTATACTCTTTGCATAAAGACTCCGGTGCAAACAAATTTATATTTTAATTTAGAAAGCATTAATGACTACCAGGCAACCATGTCTTGAAACCCATGAGATGTAGATATTGAAGAGCAAAAGGTTCACTCCAATTTCGTCAAAATTAGCATGCCATAGCCTGGAACTTTTCCATTAAATGTATTCAATCCATTCTCATTTCTTTTCATTTGATCTCATTAAAAACGCTGATATCCTTAATATTTCTCCATGACTGACTAAATAATTGTAATTATATAATACTTGGCATGAGGAATGACTGCTCACCTCGCTTGTAAATAATATCCAAAAGGGCACTTTGTCCCTCATATAGTTGCCAAGGGTCCCTCATTTGCAAGGAAGATCACAACATTTTATTCACTGTCCTTGAAAATGATTGTTCCCGACTATAGCTTCATTTTTTCATTTCCATATGGTGTGTAATGAAAAAATAAAGAGCAGAATGTAAGTTTATTTCCTTTAGTGTTAAGGAGAACTAAAACTGGCCCTACATGGGCAGTTCTCCTTAACACTAAAGGAAATAAACAAATTTGCCACTTGAGATCAAGCCAGTACCTTATCTGGCCGCATATGGATCCTCCTAAACTCCCTCCTCTCAATAAATAAGCAGATCTACAGGTGTATACCCAAATTAAAGGAGAAAGAAAGCTACCATGGCAGTCTATTGCCAATAGATTAGGCATGTAAATGCAAGTTAGAACACTATATTTATTCTATAGAATGCTTTACTATGAGTAAACAGCTCTAGGAGCTCTGTTTGTTTATGGTAACAACTGCAATATTGTTTAGTATGACATACAGTATCTTCATACCTGAGTCTCTCCCTGCTCAATCATAGCTCTGGTCTCAGATTACAGCATGGGGGTAGAAGAGAGGAGAAAACTGAGCATGCTCAAATCCATGCCTTGGAGGTTTAAGCTGAAAACAGGAAGTCTGATACAGAAGCCCATGTGTACACAATAGAAGGAAAGAAAAGTGGTGTTTCTTTAGACAGAGAACTCATATCAGCATTACTTTGAGGGTTTACTGTATACTGTACTTATACAGACCTGTCTGATAAAGCTCACTTTGCTTTAACCTTAACTTCCCCTCATCAAAGAATTAGGTTAGAGGTTCTGCACTTTATGTTTGAGCTTTCGTACTGGCCCAAAGTCACCACAAATCTTAAACAGAGAAGATCTGTGCCTCCAGGGATGCCCCCAATAGCTCCCCATCTTCTTTTCTGCTGATTCACACTTACCTGAGCTTAGGGACAGACTCACAATAAGCCATAATACAAATCTGATTCATTATTTTTGATACACATTCATGGCAGCCTAGATATGATTGAGCTTCTGTGACTCCATGGATGAAGACCAAAATGCTCTACACTCAATCTGGTTTACCTTAAAATCTACATGTGAATATTATGAAGTTTTATACTGAGAAAATGTGTATTTGGTCTTCATTTATGGTTTTAGAAAATATTACATTTTTGTTCTGCAGCCCTCCAGTTTGAAATTGAAACCAGTGAGCATCACGGAGTGATCCTCTTCCAGTTTCTTCTTGCTTCAAATTTCCTGGGGCAAACTCATGGGCTCTTTGTTCTACTGTGCATGCAAAACCGCGCAAATAAAACAGAAGACATTATAGAATCGCTCTGTGGTGCTCACTTGTATAACCCCGGGCCGATGCTGTTTTCTGCTGATAGGAGTACTGGCCCGGGGTTTCAGGTAAGTCAATACAATCACCTGGGGGTGCCTAATATTTGGCAGCCCAAAGTGCAGAATGCCTGTCTTTCTCCTTTAAGCAGAATCTACACAGAAAAGTTGCTTTGACCTTCAGAAAGACTAAGCAGACTGATAAGTCCACCTTCAATAAAGATATCTTTTGCTTGCACTTTTATGGGAATAAATGAAATACTGAAATTTTAATAACTTTGCTTAGTGATGAAGTAGGCTTTTCTCCTCAGTATAATTTAAGTATTCTCTTCCATGGCCTCTATTGGTTTCTTATTCTAAAGACACTACATTTTTTTCTACCATGCCAAGGGGCTCTGTGCAGCATGTCTACTAATTATATTTATATATGATGCATATATGCTGCATAGCTCTAACATGTTGATATAACTTCTATGTATTCTATGAATCCATAAACATTCTGCTTTGTGGGTTGTGTCTTGTACACCACATAGTGATAAGACAACTTTAACGGTCCAACATGGTATTGTGGAAATTCAGGAACCAGAGACAAGGTAAAAAACACACGTTTGTTTGACACAAGCTCCATGGATTCTGAACTCACAAATCGTCAGAACCTACAACAAATAGATCACAGGGTTTTTATAAACTTGTAAAAAGGCAGTGCTAGTAGAGCTATCTTTCCACAGTACAGAAAAGCAAAGAACTGCTCTTACAGCCAAACAGGTGGCACTGCCCTAAAGGCCAGGGTAGAAGTGACCAAGGCTAGTTTTAGAACAGAAGCCATACAAGTCACGGTGGAATCTGCACACAGAATTTTATTCTCTTTTAACGGGCAGGCACCCATTTGCTGGTACCAAGGTTACAGATATAAATTATTAGACTTAACAGTAATCCAGCAAAAATTCTTGTAATATTTAGGACAAACAAATGAGCTTTAGCAACAAACTTTAAACTTTTTGCCCATCAAGTTTCCCCCCACCCACAGATTTCTGACTCCTGGACTAGCATATAACTGCACCGAGTACAACCTAAAATGATCAAAACACTTTTTTTATTAATGTAAAGACTGCAAAAAAAAGCTTTGCTATGCAAATATTTGACATCAGTCTTTAATAGCATGACTGTTTCTAAGCCTTGTGATTCTAGTGAATTGCTGTTCTGCTGTTGAGGTGGTAGAACTTGTCATGCTGAGTTTGCAGAACAATACAGGCTGAGATAAAATGGTTACTCTGAAGGGACATTTGGTATTTTAACACCATTGCACCAGCTCCCCTTCTGCCTTGAGTTGTATTGTATAGTTCATCAGGAGCACGCCTTTACTGACTTTAGGAAAAGGGTGTTGACTATGAGACTGTGCCAGGGGTCAAGACTGCTGTAAATGACAGAGGAAGGTTCATAGTGGGATATATATATATATACTAGAGCCCCTTGCTCTTATTAAATATAAAACTGTTACTAGTTCAGTGAATACAGATTGTGCCTTTGCTAAAAAAGTAGGTCAGCTAAATGGACATGCATGTATTTTGCATTGGGCAGGAGCAGTGCTATCTCAAATGGCATTAAGTGCACAGAGATTCTTTTAAATGTGGATGAGTTACTGTAACAGCGTGCTTCAGGCATATGTGCAAAAAGCGACAGGAATTTATTTATACGTCTTATGGAACAGCGCTACTTCATTCAAAAAGAATGAAGGAAGAACACCAAGAGCTTTAAGGAGAGAATGGTTGACTTGGCTGTTGAAATGTCAAGTATTTTATCGGAAACTTGTGGCTTTAGGGGACAAGGCATTCAGTAACCCACACAAATATCTTAAGTCTACTAAAAAAATCATTTAAACATGAAATAAACCCAATAGGATTGTTTTGCCAGCAATAAGGATTAATTATATGTTAGTTTGGATCTAGTGCAAGCTACTGTTTTATTATTATAGAGAAATCTTTTTTTAAAAAAATGTTAATTATTTCCTTAAAACTGAATCTATGGGGGATAGGCTTCTCGTAATTCTGAGCTTTTTGGATAATGGGTTTCCAGATAAGGGATCCCATACCTGTACTCGCATATTGAATACTACAAAGAGACCCCCTATATTAATATTCTCGCAACCATTACTATTACTACTGCATAGTTCATAAATTGTCTAAGTTGCTACCTTATGGACTCCTTTAATGCCTTTATTTCCACTACCCCTGTGTCTTTAACTGTAGCCCTTTTTTTTTTGCCCTGTTACCACTGAATATCCTTAGTGCAGAAAAATTGATTTTGCTAACAGTAACAGTTAGACACACATGCCAAGATGATTCTTTCACAGATACAATGAGTTTATAACACTTTCTTTTGAAAACAAATGCAAAAACAAACACGGCAATAAAAAAAAAAACAAGCTGCGAAAGCTTTCACATTTTAATTGAGAATATTATAATATTCTGACAGGCAACAGATTAGTTTGTGCCCTGCTTACTTCAAAGTTGCATAAACTCAAATGCAAAAGCAATTACAGTGTTTGCTTAAATCACAGTGAAATGCAGGTTAAATCAAAGGTTAAAAAGGAATTCATGTGCTGTTAGCGATATAGTCAGAAGGGAAAGAATAGTAATTAAAAACCTATAAACACATGCTGTAAAGCTCTGATTTTGTTTGGGAAATCCATTGCCATAGGAATGAAAACAACCTCACACCATTCAACGTTTCTGGTCTGAAAGGTAATTGCAATAAAGTGGGTGTATTTGGTTTGTGGACCAAATTTCCCAAATTTTCAATGCTGGCAGCTATTCCATTGATTGTTTGTAAATATAAGGATTCAAACAGTCAGTCAATATCTGACACAGATTAATTAATATTTTTATATTAGCATTCGGGTTGCCACCTGTCCGGATTTCACCCACTTGGTTTTTAGAAGGGCTGCCTGGGTGAAAAGTTCCTGTTCGATTTCCAAATTAGGATATCTGGACAGTATATTGAAGTGAATGACATGGCAATCAGCCAATCACTCATCCCGCCCCCATAACATAACCATCACCAACCCACCAGCCCAGCCCACCTGCCTGTTTTTACCGATAAAAATAAGGTGGCAACCGTAATTAGCAATCAGGTATTCAGTATGGTTTGACCCTAGGGCTCAATTGTGTTGGACTGGGTCATCAGGATACAGGTATAGGATCCATTATCTGGATATCTGTTATTCATAAGTCTCCAAATTATGGAAGGCTTTTTCCCATAGACTCCATTTTATTTAATCCAAATGTTTTAAAGTTTCCTTTTTCTCTGAATAATAAAGCAGTACCTTGTATTTGAGCCAAACTAAGGTATAGTTAATCTTTATTGGAGGCAAAACCAGACTATTGGTTTATTTAAAGTTTAAATGGTTTTCTAGTCGACTTAGGGTATGAAGATCCAAATTACGGAAAGTTCCCTTATCTGGAAAACCCCAGGTCCAAAGCATTCTGGATAACCGGTCCCATGCCTGTACCAAGAAAACGCCCATTCTGCTCAGGTGTTAGTGGGCTCTCCTGCTTGCCTAGACATTGGCCTTGTATGGTCATTCCCCATTTCTATATGAGAACACAGTGAAGAAAAAAAAGGTAGTGTACAGTAGGTGATAATATATAAGGAGAAATGGAGAATTAAGAAAGTAATTGAAGAATATAGTTTGGAGAGTCCCAGCATGAAAAAGGTGCACCATGGGTCATTGTGTTTGCACTTTATAACTCATCCACTTTCAGTGTCAGATTCTAGTGCCAGGGACCCACCCAAAAACCTTAGACCAAGCTATTTTTCCTCTCTTCCTCCCACAAACTTTTTATTCTACTAGTCTCTTTTCCTTACATACTGTAACTTCTTCCAGCTATTTTGACACTTGGATCCACTGGGAGTTTTCCTAGTATCCATGTGGGCTAGTCCGACACTGATAATGAAAGAGCACAGCTATGAATATAGTTTGTCCAAGTTGGGTGGAGAATAAGCATTTAATAAACGATAAGCATACTCATAGTAGATCTCTATGGAGATCATAAAATAAACTTTGTGGAAGCATTTTCCCGTGTAAACCTTCCCAGATGATCCCATGGCATCTCAACTCTAGAAAACTCATCTTCCTGTATAGATATATATTTTATCTTAATAAAGTGTATGAGTAGTGAAGTTGGGACATTCTTTCCCTGAAGATGTTGGGCTGGAAAATATACGATAGTTATGTATTTGGAAAAATGATTTGGACGCTTTCTTTGTGAATAAGAAAATAGTAGGTTGCTGGTATTTTTATATATATATATAGTACATGCATGGTCAATTTATCATTTTATAATGAAAGTGTTTATTTCCTAAAGCAAGCTGGAGATTTTCTTTTAAGGATTTTGTATTTTTGCTGTTGTGTTGGAGTATCTAAAAGCAGAACAGAAATTTTACAAAAGGTGGGCATGTTTATTTCTTATGTGTTATTTCTATAATTATTTTACTGTTCTACATTCCCTGAAGTCAGCTGATTTTATTCCCCGTCTTTTCTAGTTTCCAGTTCAATGGTAGGCATTTTTTGATATGAGGCAAGGTAAGGACTTCATCTCAAACTACTCTCCCGTAGGGCAAATAGTAGTTCTCAGGAAAAATGACACGTGTTTCCATAGAGAGACAAACTGTACTGCTCTACTCTATATCTGTGGCTGATGATACTGCCTGATCATGGTGTAGACAGAGATGATCACAGTCCAAGCCAACATAACAGCCACATTTTATCTTGTAACATTAGTAAACTGAGCTTTACATGGCTCCTGCCAAATGCACTACAGGTATAGAATCCGTTATCCAGAAAGCATCGAATTACGGAAGGGTGGTCTCCCATAGACACTATTTTATCCAAATAATCCAAATTTTTAAAAGTGATTTTCTTTTTCTCTGTAATAACAAGACAGTCGCTTGCACTTGATCCAAACTAAGATATAATTAATCCTTATTGGAAGCAAAACCAGCCTATTGGGTTTATTTAATGTTTACATTATTTTCAAGTAGACTTAGGGCATGAAGATCCAAATTACGGAAAGATCCGTTATCCGGAAACCCCCCAGGTCCCGAGCATTCTGGATAACAGGTCCCATACCTGTACAACAATTAGTCATGGAAATCTGTTTTTCTAGCCAAGATAGCCAAAATAATTAGGTGGGTGTGCCAACCTATTCTTCATACATAGGCCCTAGTATGATGTTAACTAAAAAATTAACTCGATTTGTAATAAAAGACGCTACATTTGCCCAGGAGCAGTAACCCGTAGCAACCAATGAGATGTTTGCTCTTAAACAGATGACCAGTAAATGTTACCTGCTGATTGATTGCTATGGGTTACTGCTCCTGCCCTAAAGAGTTCAAATGTAATTGCTATCCTTTAAGTAATGTGTTACCTTTATTTAGGCAGCTTGTATGTACTTATTGTAGCATAAAGTTCAGAATATTCTGTGCACTACATAAACACAGTTCAGATTATCCATTCCCCAGATATATATATATATATATATTATATATATATATATATATATATATATATATATATATATATATATATATATATATATATATATATATATGTCATTGTTTGTAGACATATTCAGCAGTGGTTTAATTACACCTTCTACAAAGAAGACCATGTCAATGTTCAATATGAGTGTCATTAAACAATCCAGTGTGTTCATTGTTCATAAGGCATATAGCATAAAGAGGTTAGTTATATAATATAAGCTGGATGTGGCTGTGCAGCTTGTTTCTTTCAGTGCTTACTGGAGGCCTTTTCTGTATTCTTACTGGCCAACCTACACTGGTTATTCCATGGAGAGTAACCTCATGGGCTTCTGAGAGGCATGTTATGTGATTCCTGCTAGTTACAGGAAAAACAGTGATGGGAGGTAGAATGAAGTAGAAGAGATAACCCAGATCTGGGTCCTTGATAATATACACTGTTTTATTGTTAGGGGTTTGCAGACTCAAAGTAAATTATATCCAAACTCAGGTGGTATTGTAAATGAAATCTACTTATAGATCTTTCATTAGTAATACAAACAATGTGCTCTATACAGTTAATTGAACATCAAAAAACATGTCAAATCCATAACAGTGTTTGAATACACACCACCTAATTGTAACCAAAATAACAAGAAATACAAGAAAGCGGACAACCTTGCCAAAGAATTAGAATTATCCCAATGTTTCGGCATAAAGCCTTTCTCATGGGGAATAAATCTACCTGGTATAAAAAAAAATGTGGTAATAATAACTAGAACTATTATAAGGACTACATACGGTCGTGCCGACCGTATGTAGTCCTTATAATAGTTCTAGCTAGGGGATTTTTTTTAAAAAAAAAACCCTGATAGAAATTTGGTAAATCCTCAACCTCATATCAGTTGGATAGAATGTTAGCTTCGTAAGGCGGTGTGTCTGTTCACTGCTTGCCTGCAATAAAGTCTGCAGTTCCTTTACTTTGCCTGTCCATGGGAGCTATGAGTGCCTGCTGTTTCAGCCATGATAGGATGTCAGCTTTGCTCTGTTCATGATCCAGCAATGTACTGATTTCAGCAGGAGCTGGCAGCTAAAACCAAATCATGTATGGCCCTCTTATGTCTTTTCCACATTCATCGTTTTAACACTAAGCAATGCAATAATGTGCAACCTAACAGCTATCACTCCCTTAAAGGAAAACTATACCCCTCAAACAATGTAGGTCTCTATAGAAATATAAAACAGCTCATGTGTAAAACCCTGCTTCATGTAAATAAGCCATTTTCATAATAACCTACCTCTTTAGTAGTATGTGCCATTGGGTAATCCTAAATAGAAAATTGCCATTTAAAAAAATAGGGGCTGCCCCCTGGGTTTGTAGGATTCACGGTGCACACAAACAAATCAAACAAACCATAAGTCACATGAGCCAATTAAATGACAGTTCCATACCTCCCAACATTTTGGAAGTAAAAAGAGGGACAAAAAAAATTTTTCCGCATGTAGCGCAGCAATTTTTTTGACCACACCGCTTTCTGTGGCCACACCCCCTTATTACCATGTTTGTTTTACAAAATTTGGCAGGTTATGAAAGTTTGAAAATATTTCTCCTTATCTAAACTGTGTTTTTGTGTCTCAAAATTGTTACAAAGTATCTTATTTGCACCTGTTAGATGTTCTGGGCTCTCTGCTAAAAGCCAATTAAGTGAGAAACTTTGTTTCTTTTTCTGGCTATTCAGTGCAGAGAAAAGAGGGACTTTCCAGTACAAATGAGGGACTGCGGGTTGAGCTGTCAAAAGAGGGACTGTCCCTCCGAAAAAGGGACAGTTGGGAGGTATGCAGTTCTGTCTTTGCTTCCACACTTCTTCCTGTTACAGTTAGAGCTGCAGTATTTCTGGTCAGGTGATCTCTGAGGCAGCACACAGACCATCACAAAATGGTGGTTCAAGGCAAGAGATGTGAAAAGGCAATATTTACTTAAATATATATACCAGTTTGATAAGATACTTTAATATGCCACTTAATTTGATATAAACTGTTGTTCAAGTATTCATTTTGGGGGTATAGTTTTCCTTTAATCATGTTTTGTTAAAACTATATACTAAGGGGGTTATTTATCAAAAGTCGAATTTTAGAGAAATGTGCTTTCTATTGAAACTCTAACAAATTAGATTTTATTCACAATTCAAATGGTATGCTATTTATGAAAAAATGCAAACGTCTCAAATTCAATCGAATAGTCCCAACCCAAAAACTCAAATCAAATTTGAATAGAGTTTTCCTCCGAAAAAAAAAGCAATTTTTTCACGTCAAATTTTTTTTTGACGTGCGACTTTTTTGATGCGCAACATTTATTTTCTCCCATTGGAGTCTAGGGTCGGCATTTTCAAAGCGAAACTTGGCAAAAAGTTGGCTCGTTGCTACTATTAACATCTTCAAATAGTTCAAGGGACCTCGGTCATTAACATCTACCTGAACTTGGCAGGTCTCATATTCAAATTTGATTTAGTGGTTTAAAAGTAGAATTTGTGAGTTTGACCAAAAAAAAAATGTGAAAATTCAAATTTGAATTTACCAGTCAAATCTTCGTAAATCTGCCTCCAAGTCAGTGTTGGACTGGACCGGCGGGAAACCTGGAAAAAACCTGGTGGGCCACGGGCTTGTGGGCCCCGCCGGCCCAGATCCGATTCTAAGTGGCGCGACCCCACGTGCGCACTGACGTCACGCTGCGCGCATACTTAGAAACCCGGCACTGTGCGCGCCTATGGACAAATGTGACGCGGCGCTACTGAGAGGCGAGGGGGGCCCTGGGGCAGTAGCCCTGGTGGACCCCAAGCCCCCCCAATCCGACCTTGCTCCAAGTGCAAGAAAGCAGAGGTCTGTGGACCCTGGAGACAGACAATATGGGCGGAGCTCTAAAAGGCAACCTAGGTAGTGCTTGTCCTTCCCGACGCAGGATTTAGAGTGCCTTATTCAGTCAATTAAAATGCTCAATAAGGATCACAATCCTATCAATCCAGCATAAGTTAAAAACCTTTTTATGGATTGATATCCTATACTGTAACATCCTATATAAAATATACTTACAGTAGCAAAATAAACCACATTTTAAAGGTCCTTCTACATTATAAAATGCTGTTCTATGGAAAGACCCCACAAAACACTTGGTAGATGGGTCACAACCATCACATACTATATATATTATATTATTATATATTATCTTATAAAAAAAGTGTTTCTCTGTGCTGTTGCTTGAAATGTGCTTATCACAAGCAATTTTCCTCAGTCCACATCTCAGGAAAAGCAAGTTCTTGTATCTGACAGCAATAGCTTCACTGTCTATAGAACTGAATTGGTATTTTATTGATTTTTTCAAGCTAAGGCGTTCTACTGTAGGATTTATCTCACCTAAAATAATCCTCCCCAGGAAGAACTGGAGTGAGAGAGAGCAACGGAATGAGATGAATACAAAAAGGGAGCATCCAGCATATATAAGTCAGAATGAATATGAAGCAGGCAACAAATGGCCCCTTGTAGTAAACAATTCCTAACAAAACACCAGATTAACAACCCTTTCTCCAGCTTGGTAACCACCATAGCATACAAGCTATACCTACACTCTTATATGCAATATGATTTATGCTACCGCTGGGTAACAAAACAAACTGTAATTGCACGAAATGCTGCCTGCTGCTTCAGTTCCCTTCCCAAACTGTCTCATCGCCCCTATCAATGTAAAAAGCACTGTGACGGCAACCATTACCTAATTAGTTATCGCTGCAGATTTCATGCAGAATTCCTCATTTATAATAACACGCTGAATCTTTCATCCCAAGTGTCATCATAAATTATATGGGATTTGGAGAATTCGACTACGATGGCATATTGATTCATTAGTTTATTTTCTGCTTCCACCTATGAATTAATGGTAACTTTGTAATAGATAAAAACACACACACACATTTTTTATTTTTTTTTGTAATATACAACCTTCGACTAAATTTTAGTTTCCAGCTGTGGTTTTGAGGTCCTTGGTTAAGTCAGGGGCTCCATCTGTTATTTTATTATGTATACTCTGAAACCTGAGAAGGCAAAGACATAAATTGCAAGCTTTGAAGCAATGTGGGTACAGACTTTCCATCTGTTTGTAAAAGGCGTACAGTACAAGCTGCTCGGCGGACGTTATGGGATATGGATGTATATACAGGTAACTCTGTGCATTATTGAAATAGGTTGCACAAAGGGAGCTCTGTACTGTATGCTAGGTTAATGGCAGTATAAATATTGTTCTTGCTTCCACTGTACCTTGGACAAGGTTTCTGCATTAAGAAACAAGGCCATGTGGTTGGCCTTTAGACAAATTTATTTTAAGTCTAGTGAAAGGTATACTGTTAAGAATCATAAAGCAAGTAACATCAGATGAGAATTGTGCTCAATGTTTTTATAAACATTATAGCAAAGTGTTTAAGCAAAAACAAGTAAAATATTCTTTGTAAAGAAGGGAACACATGGTAGACAGTTTTGTGAACCTCTTGTTTGAATAGACCAAGATAGGCTGTTGCTACTGCAGTTTTTCCTTGGTCTTTGCTTTCTTATAGCGAAGACTTGAAGGCAAAAAACAGGAGCAATGTACAGAATGCAAAAAAAAAAAACTGAATATAGTTTTTTTGCACTCTTCCTCATATCACACCCTGGGTGCAGCATGTCTTTGTGCTCTGGAATGGGACACAAAGCCCTGCGCTTCCAACATGGATACAGCACTGACCGCATTTGACAGGACTGCATTAATAAGGAGTGAGTAGAGTGAGGAAAGTAGATGCCCCCTTTAATGACCACTAACTTGTGCATTATTGCCAGACAGCACCGCCTTCTGCAAAATGTACATGATTTTTAAAGTGACTCAAGGTACAGAGTGTAGCAATGCCCCAGATGCAAGTGCTAGGAAAATGAGCGCTGAGGGCAATGCTTTTGGATAATTGAGCCGCTAATGGATTATAACCACTCCCCTTTGGCCACTAGGAAATTTTCCAATGCTTGTTCATAAAGGACAATCACACCTACTGTTCAGTATGGGAGGAGATAAGGAGATTTACTGGAACATAACTGCGGAGAACCGCTCAGTCCAGACATTAGGAAATGTCCTAAGCTGCACAGTCATTGTACTCGTATTTTAATGTTTCCATTAAACAAAGAGAGAGAGAAATGGTGTTTGGGTTTACTTAAAACGGCTGTTCATCTTTAACTTTTAGTATGATGTAGAGAGTGATATTCGCAATTTGCAATTGGTTTTCATTTTTTATTATTTATTTTTTTAGTTATTTAACTTTTTATTCAGCAGCCCTCCAGTTTGCAGTTTCAGCAGTCTAGTTGCTAGGGTCCAAATTACCCTAGCAACCATGCGTTGATTTGAACAAGAGACTGTGATATTAATAGGAGAGGCCTGAATTGAAAGATGAGTACAATACATTTGTAGCCTTACAATGCATGTGTTTTTAGATGGAGTAAGTGACCCCCATTTGAAAACTGGAAAGAGTTAGAAGAAGGCAAATAATTGAAAAACTATAAAAAACAAATAATGAAGACCAATTGAAAAGATGCTTGGAATTGCGAATTCTTTAACATACTAAAAGTTAACTTAAAGGTGAACCACTCCTTTAAGGCAGCAGAGGGTTCAACTCATTCCATTATGGTCAATGCTGAAACTCCATCTGCTGCTTTAGGCTCCTCCTAGGGTCATCAACACCACAGTTTAGAAACCACAAGTAATTTATATGCAATGGAAGTACAATTACAGAAGGGTACTTATTAAGCCCCTAGGGTAGAACTGCAAGAACACCAAGGGGTTCAAGTGTGTGTCTGTCTGGGGAATGGCTGCACTCTGCCTCTTGTGCTGGATTTTTCATCTGTTGTGAGATGCACAGTGCAGTGTTAACAGACACAGGCCGTTCCTAACTTGCGTGTCTCAATGACGTGCAACTTAGGTGATAGCTAGATAGGGTTGCCAATTCATGGGGGTAGCTGATCTGAAATACAGCACAGAGACTTGTGATAATTCCTTAAGCAAGGCAATGGGCAAACTACAAACATATGTCCCTTTTTTGTGAACTCTGCCTTACTAATTGTAAATGGCCATCCGAAAAATTGCACCCTGTACTACCAGCACGGAAATGAAGGCAAAATACAGAATAAACAGGACCAATTATTTCCAAGGAAACTGTTAACGATGCAGTTGGTGAGCTCCCTATTGCATTCATCATTATATAGTCTGTAAGAAGAATGGTTACAGCCTACCCAAGACATATCAATAAAAAAATAAATAAGAGTTTTAGTCCATAGTCCAAATACGCTTCCTGTTTGTTGATGTACTCCCCATCAAGGGATCCATTCCCTCAAGTTGAAAGCTTAGGGTTTGTATATCTGGGACTGAAGCTTTCAATGATGAATAACTATTGGTTCTGGTAATGGACACACTGATTCCGTTGGGTCACAATTACATTGTGACCCGGAGAGGAGCTGCAAGGGTACTGCCAGCCCAAAAATTACACCCACTTAAGTGCTCTGTAACTTGATTTAAATGTTTCCTGCTTGTTCAATATGAAAAGGCGTAAATTGAGTGATGAATTATGATGCGCTCACTAACTATAGACACTATGGGGCCGATTCATCAATAGTCGAATATCGAGGGTTAATTAACCCTCGATATTCGACTGGGAACTAAAATCGTTCGACTTCGAATATCGAAGTCGAACGATTTTGCGCAAATCCTGCGATCGATCGATCGAAGGATTTGAATCCAACGATCGAAGGAAAATCCTTCGATCCATAAAATCACAGGCAAGCCTATGGGGACCTTCCCCACAGGCTAACATTGACTTCGGTAGGTTTTATCTACCGAAGTAGGTGGTCGAAGTATTTTTTAAAGAGACAGTACTTCGATTATCGAATGGTCGAATAGTCGAACGATTTTTACTTCGAATCGTTCGAATTCGAACAAATTTAACCAATTTGATGGTCGAAGTACCCAAAAAATACTTTGAAATTCGAAGTTTTTTACATTCGAATTCTTCACTCGAATTTTGTAAATCTGCCCCTATATATGCACTACGGATGCCGGCACTCATGAAAAAGCAGTCACCGTTGCCTGGGTGCAGTTCCACATAATGATGAATAAATAGTCCCCGAAGTAGCCGCACTCACAGGACTTAAAGTGTAAAAAAAACAGGTGAAAAACTGACGTTTTCAGCCTTTTTCAAAGTGAACCGGAAACACTAACATCAAAATAAATACATGGGGTGGCGGGAACAGACGGGGCAAACAAGGATGTGACAAAAGAAAGCACCCAAAATACAATACATAAATTTGCCTAAGTGTAGTGTGTATAAGGTAAATCAAAATATAAAAAACGAAAAGTAATAATAATGAAAAAATACAAAATAAAATAAAAAAATTGAGGTCTTTTTTCATTATTATTTTTTGTTTTTTTTATATTTTGATTTACTTTATACACACTACACTTAGGCAATATATATCTGTTGTATTTTGGGTGCTTTCTTTTGTCACATCCTTCTTTGCCTTGTTTATATAGATACATTGAATAGAGTATAATATATGGAGTCAACAATTAGATAGGGAGGTGTTATTATTCTTAGAAAAACTCAAATAACCTTTTTCGGACAAACATTTTTGCAGAATGATTTAACCCAAAATAACTAATCCTATTTAAACGCTACTGTGTTTAATGTATTTTCTTTTAAATTCTTCTCTCCTTTTTTCTTTAGCAACGTTATACTCGCAGTGCTCTGTGTGGGTAATGTGATAACTAAAAATATACTGCGCAGCCTATTTTCTTTGAGAGTGTGGGTACATGTTTCTATATAAAGCTTAGGGGCACTTACTGTATCTGACCCAGTAGCTATTCAAACACATATCTAGTGAGTGTTTCTACTTTTTGTCACAAGACAATAGACAGATCCTACTACTCAAAGAGCCAGATATTTTCCTAGACCCCAAAAGGACTGGGAGACACATTACCAGACTTGCCAGATAATAACTTTTACTGGCAAATGTTAATGCCCAATGAACCATCATATGTTTTGCTATTTTCTGGCTTGGGGTTCAATGAGGTCTTTTTCTAAAGCCCACTAATACCTTAAATTTACATCAACACTTAATATTCCTAGAAAGATAGCTACAGATAATTGCAAAATGATTGGTAATGTAGGGTGCCCTGCTATTTCCAAAATATATGAATTTGCTAAATTGTTATAATTAATATAGTTAGACTTTTTGACTACATTCAGCTTTTTTTAAAAGGGTTATTGTGTGAAAATTATTCTAATCCTAATTTTCAAAACAGTGCCATTAAAGGACAAATTAGGATAATATAAAAAAAAACTTTACAATGAATGCTGGTGGTGTGAAATGTTGACACGCAAGGTCTTTTTGTCAATGTGTCAGGTTAAGCCCTCACCAAAGGCAGCACACTCTTGGGAGCAGAATATTGTGCATTTTGTTCTTCATGAGGTTTGCCACTTGGCAACAGCTGAATGGAATGGCAGTCCTCCTGAAGAACTACTTGTGAAAATGTAAGAAAATGAACTGTGCTTTCATTGAGTGGGAGGAGCCAACCATTGCAGTTCTGTATCCCAAGATTTCCCCATTCATTTATAAAGCCTGGATACCTCACATAATTCTGCACAAAAGTTCTCCTCCATATAAAAATGTCGACAGTTTGGGACATATTCATGCTCTAACCAATTTTCTCAAGTATAGGTCTTTCTAATCCACAGCTTAATCCTAGAGATCCACGGCCTGAAACTCACCAAGGAGTATCCCATGGCCCTTTTGCTCTTCTGCTCAGTTTCAAACAGACCATGTTGCATGCTGCTCTTTATTTTTTCTTCCTGCCTTGGGGCTCACCCATTCTTCTATTCTTCCCTGCACTCAAAAATACTACCATTTCATTAGCTCAGAGTTCAATTCCTTTCATAGGACATTACTACAATCTAATTTTCCTTGCATTCACAAAGTCCCATTTGCTTGAGGGCTTTTTGCTCATTTGGCTTAGCGCTAGCCTTTATCTTTCAATTTCTCACTCCAGATAAACAATACATTACATTTATATTAAACTAATCAGACCAAATCCTATGTATTCTGCTACCTGGGATATAAACCCATTTCTTTACTATGTGTATTCCATAGACTCCTCCACCAAAGACCTGCCTAGCTTTACATTGTCTCTTGTGTGTGCCAGCTTTAGCAGCTAAAGGTGCAGAGTTATTTTTATTTCCCAAATCAGATACTTGGTTGTCTTGGCCTCCTTTCCAGCTCCCCTAACTAGACCTGATTGACAACCTTAAAGATAGTTCTCTCTGTGTAGTCCAGGGAATGGCAAAATGTTGGATATTCTCCAGTAAGTTGATTACTAACCCTGTAACATTGGCCAGTGTGTATCTCCATTAAAATCACAGCGGTCGTGGGTACTTTCTTGAAGAGCTTTGAGCCGTTATGTTCTGTCCAAAATCCCACGTATCCTCTGTGCCCAACTGAGCAGCACATGAATTAGATAGTATAGTGAAGTAGTTATTATACTACTACTCCACCTGCCCAGAGGGCACCGGGATACCTGGATAATCAGATGCAACATTGCTTGCTTTACTTTTCAAGGAAGTCCCCAGGGCCAGTCCTATATATATATATATATATATATATATATATATATATATATATATATATATATATATATATATATATATATATATATATACACACACATACATACTGTACATAGTAGAATCCCAATTTTAAGTTTTCCCTCATTTTACATTGTTATATCGTTGTTTTGTGGTCCCATCTATATGTTATGCATAACACTTTTCCCTGATTTTACATTTTCCTGGATTTTACATAATTTTTTCCTGGTCCCCTGAAAAAAGTATGCTATGCTATAAACATATATTTCAAGATTACTGAACAAAATTCAGCAAAATTAAAATGTCACATATGTACAGGAAAATGTTTTATCTCATGTTATATGGACATAAACTAAAAATGTCTGTTAGGAAAGAGAAGTGATTATTTGCATCCTTGTTGCTTCTTTTATGTTATTTCTAAAGAAACCCATAGAGTGTGGCATAAAAGACTATACAAGAAGAATGGAAAGGACACAAAACAATAACAAGATCCAGATGGAAAGTCACAACAGGACATGGTCGTCCTTGTAGAGGCTAGCAGATTGGCAGCTTAAAACCATAACATACAAGCCAACAAGCATCAAGGAAAACAGAGGAGGCAAATGTGGAGAGAAGTTAGATAGCACAAGTAGTAGTAATAGTACTAGTAGTAGTAATCAAGAGTAAATGATTGGTGTAGGTGGAACTCTGCACTTGCCTCTAATATAATTAGTGTGTCTCATTAAAGCAGGTCAAACAGTAGAATATGCTGAAGGATAGAGGACTTTACTATTATGTTTAGGTGGCCATAGACACACAGATATTATTGTATGAAACTACATTTGGCGCATGCATGACAGAAGACGAGCCAAAAGACATGGGGGTATATTTATCAAAGAGTGACGTTAATAGTGAAGTTCCGCCACTGGAGTGAAATTCCGCCACTTCCCATTCATTTCTATGTGGTTTTAAAGGCGTATTTATCAAAGGGTGAAATTTCATTTTCACCCATTGATAAATACACCTTTCAAAATCCCATAGAAATGAATGTAGAGCTGCGGAATTTCACTTTAGTGGCGGAACTTCACTCTTTGATAAATTTACCCCTTGGAATTTCGTCGGCCAAGTTACAAAAGTGTGACTGCGCCGAAACACTGGCCAGTGTTTACTGCTAAATAGTCAGATACAGGTACAATTGTATTGTTTCTACTTGTATATCTGACGATTCAGCTCTTAACGGCCAATGGTCCCGTAATTGTTACATGTATGGCCACCTTTATGAACAATATACATGGATGTAAAAAAAAAAAAAACATCTTTAGGTTAAACAGTAGAACACAATTGGAAATAATTTGCTGAATTATAAAGAAGATACTACATATTTAAAAATAGCACTGTTCCTGTTCTAGTAGTCTCTTCTGAATATTTTTGTAGCTAGAAAACCCTGTATAAGCACTGCTTTGTTTGCCTTTGAAACCAATAAGCAGGTCCGGAATGAGAATTAAAATAGGCCCTGGCATTTCAGGTACACAGAGGCCCAATCAGCCCACACAGAGGCCCAAACAGCCCCCATCAGCCCACTAAATACTGACTTTCTATGGCACTTTATAGCAGCCCATCTGGCATTTGCCAGAACCCACAGATTGACAGACCGGGCCTGCCAACAAGTTCCCTTATGGCATCAACCCCAACAAATTAGTGGCCTCCTAATTCCACGCTAGGGCAGCGAAGAAGCCCTCACATACACATTACCTCAAGTAAAGCTCAACACTGTAGGCTTGGGGGTCACATACAGTAGAAGCACAAGTGTTGATATTCCCAAAACTTCTAACAGATGTCATCATTACAGAGACATTTATAGATGTTAAAAAAAGGGTTTTAGCTAAGTATAGGTAAAATTATGGGCTCACAAAATGGTTATACTTGGCTCCCAGCTAGCTTACCACTGTATACTTCATTTATAGATATGGCCATTGTGATAAGTTCACACTGGCCGCCCTCCCTGCCTCCCCCTGCACAATCTTAGGGTCTGGCCACATGAGCAGATTCGGGGAGATTAGTCGCCCCCAGCAACTTCGGGGCGACAATCTCCCCAAACTGCCTTCCCCCTGCCCTCCGCCGGCTAAAGATGAAAATCGCCTGCAGCAATGCACACGCTGCGCTTCGTTTTCCGAAGTTGCCCAAAGTTTCCACACGAATTCTGACCCCTCTAGAAATAGTGACTGTGCATGCAAAGTGAGCGCAGCAGAGCTCACGGGCGCCATCTTTTTCTCTTCTGTAATCTTCGTGAAGTGAGCGGCATACTGGCGCATGCACATTTGGCGCAATCGTCCGGTTCGCAACAACTTTCGTCTATTTCGACTAAATAGACGAAAATTGATAAAGGGGAGGAAGAAGATACGAAGATTACCGAAGATACGAAGATTACCGATGAGACGAAGATGGCGCCCGTGAGCTATGTGCTTGCTCTGCATGTGCGGTTGCTATTTCTATAGGGGTTAGAATTCAGGGGCAAGACTGTGCAGGGGAGGCAGGGAGGGGAGCCAGTGGGGACTTATCACAATGGGGGGTTTAGTTATCCTTTAAACACCTTTTTTTTTCTAAAAAAAATGTCATTAAATCCATATCCTTTGTAGTTCATTGTAGTGGAATTTTAAAAAAAAAAGTAAAAGCTTAACAATTTGCATTCTTTATTGGTCCTATTAAAAAGAGCAAGTTTGCCATAATCAATCACACTCCCTCCTTGCCGTAATTGTCTATGCTTCAGTTACCACCAGTAGACCTATATTTTAATTCTGCCACTAATGCCTGCCAAGTCATATGGCGTGCCGTGTGTCAGTCTAACATTTTCTTAAAAGAATTATTATACAGACAGTTGAAAATCATAATTGCTATAAAGGTTATTAAAAAAAAAAACAATTACACTGCACAATATGGCATTTGTATCACAATATCAGTTTTGCTGCACAATGCAAATTTGCATTTTATTTCTAGAAGATTTATTGGCCAGCATAAAGATAGATTTGTGCCACAGAATAGAAATGTCTTTTTTTCCGCTTCCAAAATCAGTTTTGTTCGAAAATTGATTTTGGAGCAACTAAAGAGAGAAAATCTAATATTTTGTTGAGAAATAATGCATTGCTTTTCGTATGAAAAATGAATTTTTGAGCCATAAATCTATTGAATGTTATAAACATTTACACTCAGGAAGATTTTCACAGGTTATATATGCCGAGTTGGGGAATTCCAACAGCGATTCGTAATTTGGGGCAGCTATTTAAAAAAAGGTAAAGAGATAGAGGTACTTTAAAGATTGACTCAAAGCATATTGTTAGTATTGTACTTACAAGTATTTCCAATGTGGCTGGAATTAAGGTAGAAGAGCACCATTGAGAATATTTATCAAATCACAAATAGTTTGCCATGCACAGCCCCCATTTCATCTGCATCAAGTGTGAATTGTTCTTCCATTTCTTGTCGTTGCAACCCGGGATTTGGCAAAGATGTATAATGGAACCCATTGCACTTAAGTATTCAAGCTGATGTGATTGGTTAATACTTTAAAAACAATCAAATGGTGATTAATAACTTTAAAATAAAATGTTCCTTGATCATTGGCAGAATAAGATACGGAAGGCCCCGGTTTATTATTATTATTATTATTAACATGTAGCGCCAACATATTGCGTAGCACTGTAAAGTAAATGTGATTATACAACTACATCACATGAATTACATATATAGAATATATGGAGTAACAAACATCACAATCAATACAGGTACAAAAAGTTGAGGAAGGCCCTATGTATAGGCATACACTCTAAAGGGAAGGGAGTAATACACAAGGTGTGGGAGTGGGCAAGATCGAATTAAGTGGGTGAGAAATGTGGTATTGTATGTGGTGTTGCGTTTGGTAGTTAAGCAGAGTGAGGGTAGGCTTCTCGAAAGAAGTGCATGTAGGCTTTTGTTTTGGCTCCCTCCCACCAGACACAATAAAGGCAACAGTTGGCCCCAGTGTCACCTCACTGGCTGCTTTGTGGATAGTGCATGGCTCAATGGAACTCTAATTTACTGTCCTAAAAAAACCTTTTGGAACAGGGCTCCCCAACCAGTGGCTCACCAACCCTTTGGATGTTGCTCCCAGTGGCCTCAAAAAAAAGTTCTTATATATTAAATTCCTGGAATTGGGGGCAAGTTTTGGTTGCATGAAACCTAGGTGTACTGCCAAAAAGAGCCTCCTGTCAGTCTACATCGGGGCCACTAATAGTCAACCCAATGCTATAATTAGCTCCTCCAGGAGTTGCTCTCCATACAGTATGTTTTTTACATTTGAATGTGGCTCACGGGTAAAAAAGGTTGGGGATCCCATGCTCTAGAACAGGGATCCCCAACCTTTTGAACCCGTGAGCAACATTCAGAAGTAAAAAGAGTTGGGGAGCAACACTAGCATAAAAAAAAATGTTCCTGGGGTGCCAAATAAGTGCTGTGATTGGCCATTTAGTAGCCCCTACGTGGATTGCAACCTACATTGAGACTCTGTTTGGCAGTGCACCTGGTTTTTATGAAACCAAAACTTGTCTCCAAGCCTGGAATTCAAAAATAATAGTCTGCTTTGAGGCCACTGGGAGCAACATCCAAGGGGTTGGAGAGCAACATGTTGCTCGCGAGCTACTGGTTGGGGATCACTGCTCTAGAATATATTTCTGGGCTATTGACAACTGCATATTCACTTAAGGAGTGGCTAGGGCTTTCTGGAATACCAGAATATCTGAATTGGACCAGTACATAACTCATTGTATCACATGCACTTGTAGGTGTTGGGTTCCTCTGGGTCTGTGGCAGTGAAAGATGATAGCCTATATTTACACATGGGCACACAGCAACCCTGTGGCAAGCACAAGCTCTCCTGGGCAACATTGTACAGGCTCCTTTCCAGGTGTTCTTTCCTGATAGAGGACATTCGGCCTAAAAATGAACATTTAATACAGATGGTAGACTTATTCAATCTACACAAATTAAAGATGTGTAACACAGTTGGCTGGACAAGCAAAATGTATGAAACCTGCCAAAAGTGTAATCACAGCCTAAATGCAATAAAATGCTACCATAAACACAGAACATATTCTCTCATGTCATAATATCAAACAAAATTTCTTCTAATCCATCGCATTAGAACATATTCCAGGTTCACAAAGGACTGAGGCACAGAGACCATCTGTAATCCAGTAATTTTATCAAAACCGCTGTATTTAAAAAGAAAACAATGACTGGGTTATTTAATTCTATTAACACATTCTGTTCCAGTATCACTTTAAATACCAATTTGTTCCAGTGTAATATTTCTGCTTGCAAACAACTTCTCTTCCCTCTCAGTATTGGGTTTCGTGAGAGATCTCTCTGCTGTATTTACCATTATCTCTGCTCATTTCTCACAAGTGGAGTTTTTGGGGAGGCCTATTTATCAGTTCCAATTCGTGAAATTTTCAAAATTTTTACTAATTCTAATAAACTTGAATTTTTGCTCATTCTATTAAAAAAATTAGACTCAAACTGCATTAAGCATCAAATTCATATTCTATTTATCATTTTGAAAATCTTGAACTGAAAAAAAAATGCCTACAACTCCCACTGATTTCTACCTAGATTTGCAATCTTTTAGATGCTGAAGTTTTACATTGGCGTTTTTTTGGTGCTTAATAAATACCATTCGGGTTTTGAAATGATCATTTCAATTTGTGAGATTTAGCAAAAATACTGAATATTGAATTCGAACATTGACAAAACTGCCCCTTAAGCTGGCCATAGATGCAAAGATCTGATCGTTTGAATCCTAGAATCGGACTTCCCCATCTCCCGACCTGCCACTAACCATTCTGATCAAATAAAGTACAAAAGAAAAGATCAGCCCCTGACAGCAATCGTACGAAAGTTATGTCTGACAAAAGCTGGCGACAGTCTCCCACTGAAAATCATACGATCGGCAATAAATGCAGATCGGCAGCCGACAGAAATCTTTTAACCCAGGGTCAGACTGGGGGGCCTGGGGCCCACGGGACTGCTGTCCAGGGCCCCCCTCCGGACCCCCTGTCCCCCTCCTGCAACGCGCGTGCATGTGCGCATGGAGCCGCAGGGCATGCATGCTCGCACAGAGCCACACGGAGTCGCATTCCTGTCCAGAGCCGCACTGTGTGGCACCGCAATTTTTTTTGTTTAGGTCCTTGTGATCGGGAGAGGGGGTCTGGCCCAGCGGGAGCCCATGAGGGCCGGGGCCCACCGGGTTTTTTCCCCGATTTCCCGCCGGGCCAGTCCTACACTGTTTTAACCTGTCCGATCAACCAAACGACCTATCTCCGCCGGACGAAAAATGTCGGGACTCTCCACGCACGGTCCGAAAATCGTACGAATCCTCGATTTGTACGATCAGATCTTTGCGTCTATGGCCAGCTTTAGAGTCTGATGCAGTGGCTACTTCTGGGATTGTGTAGCTACATGGAGAAGGATACTGATCTGTCCTTTTAAGAACAAAATAAAACCAGCATTTGTTTACAAAAGGAATAATAATAAAGGCACAGGCTGACGTCCTATTATTGGGTCCATAAATGCCCATGCTGCAGGGCTAATTAGTAGTCAGCTCAGAGGCACACTGCAGGATAAACAGAATTATTTCAACCTATACACTTGCAGCATGTGCACTTTATATCGGTTTAAAGGGAAAATCCTTAAAGGAAGTGCTCTAAGTGTCCCAGCAAGCTGCTGTGTATGCCATTTGTCAAGATGCTTTATAGAGTCAGTGGGGAGCCATTATCACAGACAGTGCAGGTACCATGATCAACTACACAGATAACATTTATTATCCAATAGGCATGGTAGGAAACATAAAGCACTGCAACAGTATAGCAAAAGGTTTCCCATTCGTATGTCTTCTTTAGCAAGGATTTCATTATTGGTGAAAAATGTGTAGTCTCTGCTGAACCAGTCTCACCCTCTAGGAATGGTGAGTTCCTCTAAATATATTTATCCTTGATTTGAAACTAAAAAGAGGCCCTCTGAAGTCTAACTGATTATCAACTGTGGTTTAGGTGGCAATAATTGTTATGATCCCCTATTCCCCTCCATAAAACCCCTATCAGCAATGCTTTGTTTGGCCTCCCTGCAGTAAATTTTTGTATGGATAATCTAGTGCAGGGATCCCTAAACTTTTTCACCCGTGAGCAACATTCAGATGTAAAAAGAGTTGGGGAGCAACACAAGGATGAAAAATGTTCCTGGATGGAGCCAAATAAGGGCTGTGATTGGCTATTGGTAGCCCCTATGTGGACTGGCAGCCTACAGGAGTCTCTGTTTGACAGTACACCTGGTTTTTATACAACCAAAACTAGCCTGGAATTCAAAAATAAGCACCTGCTTTGAGGCCACTGGGAGCAACATCCAAGGGTTTGGGGAGCAACATGTTGCTCACGAGCTACTGGTTGGGAATCACTGATCTAGTGTTTGATGTCATATCCCTTTATGATATATGGAGGCAATAAGCAGGGAAAGCGGGCAGTTGAACTCTGTTTCTCATTAATCCATGGCAAGGGTTTCACGTGAGCGGAGTGGCCAACCAGCCAATGAAAGACAATTATTTGGATCTGCCCCACGATATTCACTTTCAAATACATAGGAAACTGGTATGGAGGCCAATAGGAAAATATGGGCTTTATACCACAAACTGAACTCGGATGCTAACCCTTGTATTTTCATTACAGATGTTCAATAACGGGTTGTTCGCCTTTGAATCGACTTTTAGTATGATGTAAAGAGTAATAATTCTGAGACAATTTGCAATTGGTTTTCATTTTTTATTATTTGTAGTTTTTGCGTTATATAGCTTTTTATTCAGCAGCTCTCCAGTTTGCAATTTCAGCAATCTGGTCGCTTGGGTCAAAATGACCCCATCGTTCTATTCATATTTCAGTCTCTTATTCAAATCTATGTATGGTTGTTAGTGTAATTTGGACCCTAGCAACCATGCATTGATTTGAATAAGACTGGAATATGAACAGATAGAGAAGTAATAAAAAGTAGCCTTAAAGAGCTTTTGTTTTTTAGATGGGATCAAGCTGGAAAGGGTCAGGAAGAAGGCAAATAATTAAAAAAAACTTCAAAAAAAAAATAAGGAAACTAATTGAAAGTTGCTTAGAATTGGTCGTTCTTTAACATACTAAAAGCTAACTTTAATGTGTTTGTTATTGACTCCGTTTGCTCCACCTTTGCCAAGCAAAGCTTTCCTATCATTAAAAAGCAAAATTAAGTCCCTTTATAGGAAGGAGAAAGAAAGATTGTGCTTGCTGGGTCAATCAACTCTAATTTAAAAATGTGTGAATGTGTTAATAGACTTCTGTGAGAAATGTATATTGCCAAACTAACTCAAATCAATGGTTATACAGCCTGAAATGACGGCGTATTTGTGGGTACAGAAGCTTCCTTCCATGCATGCTGGAAGTGGATGAATGCGTTCTGTAATTCCTGATCCAGGCTGTAGCTCATGTACAAGTCAAAGCTGCTTTCACGTATAGAACAAGGCAATATGTGTTTAAATGTATCATTACGGTTATAATGTCCCTCTTATAACACTGCTTACTTTTCAATCCATGAAGTATGTCAATGAATATATGCATGAATCCAGCACAAGTTTAACATCCTTGCTGTAGGCTTTTATGGTGCTGGCTTAAAGGGAACATATTCACGTGCTGTAATAAAACGGACTTCCATAAATAATCTGATGTTTTGTCAGACAGTTATAAAATGTTCATGAGTCAGGATGAAAGAAATGGCAAATCCACTGATAATGGTGTTGAAGGAACCAAAATATTTTGCTCATAACCTGGATTTTAGTCAATGAGTCACTGATTAGCTGACCAGTGTAAATTCTCTACAATGAATACAAAATAATCTGGGGCACATTCATTTGTGTAGCTAGAGCAATTAATAGCAGCTAGGAAAGATTCTATACTAACCTGCATGGAGTTTTAAGGAAATAAACGGACAGGCAGAAGAGCTAACATGTCTTGCATGACACCCAATACTCCCGGGGTCCCCAACTTTTTTTACCTATGAGCCACATTCAAATGTAAAAATTATTGAGGAGCAACACAAACATGAAAAAAGTCCCATTAAGGGCTGTGATCAGGTTTTTGGTAGCCCAGATGTCGACTGGCAGCCTACAGGAGGCTCTATTTGCCAGTACATTGTTTTTTATGTAACTAAAACTTGCCTCCGAGCCTGGATTCAAAAACAAGCCACTGCTTTGAGGCCATTGGGAGCAACATCCAAGGGGTTGATGAGCAACATGTTGGTCACACGCCACTGGCTGGGACCACTGCAATAGTCCATAATTCCTGTCTGCTTAAAATAGATCTTTCTGCTAGCCCCTGTAATACAGACACAAGGCTGTTGGGTGTCAACATATACACACAGAAGGTATAGAGTGAGACAAAGCAGGTGCAGAAACAGATCATTCAGTAAAGTATAAAATAAGAGCTTAAACCAAAAGTCAGCTCAGAGGATCAGAGAATCATGAATATGTTTTCTAATATTCTAGAAATATAAGTAAGTGAGCCATTGTCCAAACATAAAATAATGATTGCCTAAAAAAGCCATGCCTGAAGTATATGCTGCACAGCTGTGGGACGCCAGGTTAGATCACAGAATCAGCCTGTGGGTCAATCGGATACCATGTGGGGTTGGGATGTGTACAGACAGCTTTAGAGTTTTGAACATTCACTTATCTCCCCTAATGTATAGGTATTGTAGAGCACCATCTGGCAGCTGGTACCAGGTTCAAACCCTACAATAAAAAGATGATCAACATAGGCAGGGAATAGGTTAGAAAGGATAAAGTACTGGTACAAGATAAAGAACTGGTACAGTTGAATATTTTCAGGTCAATTTATCTTGTGCTTGAGATGTTGTACCAATATGCTTGAAAAAAAAAAACAAGTTAGTGTAGATGGCACCTCTAACATGAAAAGAAGAGGCACCTATTTATATTGTGGAGACAACCACAGGAGCCTGCAGAGCATATCATGTAGCCTACGCAAACCAGCATCTCTCTCTGCAGTGCAGAGAAATAAGCAAAATCCCTTTATGAATCTGAACAAGACATTGATCAGTTGCTTGGGGTCTTGGGCCAGCGCATGATTGTCATTGCCATGTGTCATATTGTGAAAGTGCAGATGACACAAAACAGATCTAGTCCGCCCAAGTAGAAGGGTCACAGAAACACCTCGGCAGCAGCTGGAAGAAGCTCAGGGAGAGGCCAGAGGCTGTGTATAATTAATTGATGTGACATCCCAGGAATGTAATTCTGGGCACCATCTCTAGTAAATCCATCGAGAGTAGCCAACATGCATAATACGCTATAGAGAAACCGACAGACATGATGATGTAACGGAGCAGAAATAACAATATATAATATTCTGTAGGGCTCAGCTGCACATTACCAAAATGTGTGGGGCCAGCAGAGAAACAGAGAATTTGACAGCAGATAAGAACTTTGCTCATAAAATCTGCCTAAATAAGATTCATAATCACAGTGTGTCTTGGAACAACCTTGTAAACCCAAACGACCTGGGCTTGCTGCATTTTCTGTCCATCCCTTAATTCCATTCTTGTTTTCTCATATTATTTTGCTGTCATTACACTTTCTGTTCTTCTGCGCTGTCATCTCCATAGCTACATGGTATCTTTCTTTATTCTCTCCTTTCTCATCGTATTAGGTTACCAAGCAAGCATGTTAGTATCATAAAAGTATGCTAAATGTGGTTGGCGAGAGAGTGTTAGAATGAACAGTAATGCTCCGACTCGGATCAAAATAGTGTACAATTTACAGGCAGTGCATGGGAAGATCTGATTATATAGTAACATCACTAATTGAGTGCACCTCTCCTTGGTAATGCTTGTGTATGTGCAGTGGGACCCAATGGCTGATTGGATTCATTGGATACTGGGCTATTGATAATATAATGTGGGGCGCCCACTGAGAATCAATGCCAAATACAGTCCTTGGATGAAAGATTTTATTGATAATGGGACAAACAACTACACTGGCCTTTTATTAAGCCGACAGGGGCTAAACAAGTCTACCTACTGAACAGTCAACATCTGACTGTGTATGAGATGTTAAGTATGTTATAGAATGGCCAATGCTGAGCAACTTTTCAATTGGTCTTCATTTTTTATTTTTTGTAGTTTAATTATTTGCCTTTTTGTTCTGACTTTATTTTTCCTAAGGCTACAAATGGTTTTTTTTTGCTTTCCTCTAGCAGTTCGGTTATTAGTGCTGATCTTTCTGTCCAGGCCCTCTCCTATTCCAATCTCGTATTCATATCAATGCACGGTTGCTAGGCTAATTTGGAGCCTAGTAACCAGATTACGGAAATTGCAAACTGGAGAGCTGCTGAATAAAAAGCTAAATAACTCAAAAACCTCAAATAATAAAAAATTAAAACCAATTGCAAATTGTATCCAAATTTCACTCTCTACATCATACTTAACGTTATCTCAAAGGGTAACACCCTTAAGGTTAATTGTTTTTTTATTGCCACGGTGTGCTAGACCTATAATCAACAACATGAACTAATTGTTCAGCAGTTTCACCCGTTGGAATGACATAACTTCCCATCATTGAACATCCCCCATGTTCCCTTAGCATATCGGTTAGTGATTTGCTCATGTTCATTTCCTCAAATAAAATGCAATGAAGCAGAATAATGTAAAGAATGAAATATGTATTTATTCACTGTATCTTTTTCAGTGTTATTTCTCTAATAATTCATTTTCCTTTTCATTATTAACCAGAATGTTGACAAGAATCTAGTAGATTTGTATTAACCAAGCCATTTTTTTTAAACTTCTTTTTTGATTGACATCTGAAGCCATCTGAGCCTCCAACAGACACATTTTAATGACATCCCTAGCTGAACAAAGATGGGGTCAGTTACCTTGGTTGATGTATTCTTGCACTCATAGGCAAGCATGGTCTTTGCTAATTGGCTCCCAGTGCAAGATATAGCATTCACTACCCTCTAACCCAGTAAATAACCTAGCATTCTTACCATCAGAGAATCTATATTTATCAGCCTTCCATACAGGTTAATAATACTATGTTCAGAAATATTTCTTTAGGTAACCAGACATTTATTGATAATACAGGAAATGATATATGCAGCAACTGGGTGTTCTGCTGGGTGGACACAGGAACCAAAAATTGCAAACGGAAGAGCTGCTGAATAAAAAGCTAAATAACTCAAAAACCTCAAATAATAAAAAATGAAAACCAATTGCAAATTGTCTCAGAATATCACTCTCTACATCATACTAAAAGTTAACGCAAAGGTGAACAACCCCTTTAACAACATTGCTTAAAAAGTAACAGCCAGTTAAGCAAAGGCTGCTTTCAATAGCAATTACATTTACAAATAACTTTTAAAGCACCAATTTTTAATACAACAAAGTTGAATTGAGTTTTCTTTTATTAGGCAAACATACCGTACATTTTTTGGCTTGACGTCGCTTTAAGTTGCAGACTAAGAGGCCCGTTTATTAAGTGTCAAATTTTTGTGGTATTAGAGGTTTTTGAAACCACACTAAAACCTTGAATGTTATGAAAGTTATTAAAAGATCCAAGTAAGAACGAAAAAAAGAGTTGAATGATACGAATCGCTATGAGATATGAAAATCTCTAAAACCACTCAAAAGTTTAGTTTTTCTGAAATTGCTAATGGTAAAAAAAAGACCAATGGGATCAGCACAGCTTCCATTGACCTCTTTGGGAGTTTTACTTGGCACTATTATAGTTTTTTTTTTTTAAATTTATTAGATCCAAGTATTTTTAGAGCTTTAGAGAAAAAAACCTCAAATTTGTGAAAAAAATAGAAATCTGAATGTTAGTAACTAAATCCCTTAATATTTGGGAAGACCTTTGCCTTAATCTAATGGCACAAGGCCAGATCAGTTTCCCGTTGCACACATAGGAGCCCTTGTGATAGCTGACAGGCATCAATATGACCCATACTAGAGGCCCCCTGGTACAATCCAGCAGAACCATGGGAGATGCACCAACACTGCGGAACAATAACACAGATAGTGAAGTGCAACCTACTGCAATTATCAAGCACGCAGGGTATTAAAATGGAAGACAGCCAAATGTTTACATGGAATTTTCTTTTCCTACAACAGTGCAGCTGCTCTTCCTCTTGCAGCAGGTTCAGGAATTAGTATCCATTGCTATAAGTTGAGCAGCTGGGATGTGCACATTTTCATTAAAGGAAAGAGGAGCCATCTTTGTAAAATGAGGCTTTATTGTGTAGTTTGGCCAAGAACAACTTAATTGAACATTAGAAGGAGGTATTAAAGCCATTCTTGTAGAGCAGGAAGAACATGTTTTGGGTTATTTTGTAGTTCTGGAAAAGGGTTGCAACATCTGTTTAATTCTGTTACACTGAACATAATGTTTTGGTGTGGAACCATCTACAAGAACATATCAGTAGCTATATGGACAGTGAAGAAGAGGATGATGGTAGGGGGCAACACTCTCAAAGGCTTGACATTCTCCAGTGATAGAGAATATACTTCTCCAATATGTGTTTTGCACGCAGCTTAGTCTGTAGAGACATCATCCAGGGGGAGGAATCAAATGACACAAATCCTCTGTTTTCCGTGGAATTTAATTCACTCCTTGCAGATTATTTCTTCTGATTGCACACCAGTTTCCCCCGACTCTGACAAGCAGACTTCATTTTTTTGCAGCTGCAGTAATTGAAACTAAATAAAAAAGCCATCGCAAATTTGAGCCGTTGTCAGAAAAAAAGGTTGAGCACAACTGGAGCTATTCCATAAATCTGGCATTGCTTTTTTTAATAGATTTTTTTTTACCAGAATTTCAGGAGGGAAGATGATTTTTCCTCAGTGTAACACAGATTATCCTCCACTTTGCTGGCAATTGGTTAAAAGGGAAATTTGGAGTCAAAACACTTTATAGTATTATTTTTTATTGCTGACATTTTCTGCAGTGCTTTACAGGTGGCATCAATGCAAGCTCAATCTTGCTTCCATTGAAGCACTTTGCAATTGTGGTTGCATCCTTATATCAGCTTATCATAAGCAAATGCCCAACAATTTTGGTTGCATAGCAATATATACACACATTTGTATACAGTAACAAAGAGATGAGCACTTTTTTTACATTTTTGAGAATCAGTGCAAAATTTTCATAATGCGATTTTTTTTTGGTGGAAAAAATGCGAGAAATAAATGGAAAGAAGGAGTACCCTGCTCTGTAGAGCTTAAAATTTAACAATATACTGTACTTATACATGCTTGCAGAATGCCTTAAAGGTATGGATGTTATCCATGGATATGGTATGAATGTTCTTAGGCAAGCTATGTAATTTTAGGTGGACGGTGGAGAGTCTAGCTCCCACTCGCTCCCCAAGTAAATAGGCAGGCTGGCACGTGGGGGAATATTGGAAGGGAGGGTATGGATATTGGGCTCCGATAATTTCTCGGCATTGAGTAATTTAATACTGGCAATCTACCAAATGTAAAAGAATTACTACAATTAATCCACCGTTCCACTTAAGGACATGGTCCTGCACTGCTTTAAGTGTGTAAAGAAGCATGTTTGTCTGTAAATGGACAAATAGTTTTATTTAAACACTGAGGGGCAAATTTACTTAATTAACCCTCGATATTCAACTGCCGCATTGAAATCCTTCAACTTCGAATATCGAAGGATTCACCGCAATTTGTTCGATTCGAAGGATTTTAAACCATCGATCGACCGCTTTTTCTTCAACCTTAAAATTGTTCAAAAGCCTATGGGGACCTTCCCCATAGGCTAACATTGACTTCGGTAGGTTTTAGGTGGCGAACTAGGGGGTCGAAGTTTTTTTTTTTAAAGAGACAGTACTTTGAATGGTCGAATAGTCGAACGATTTTTAGGTCGAATCATTCGATTCAAAGTCGAAGGTCGAAGTAGCCCATTCGATGGTCGAAGTAGCCAAAAAATCATTCGAAATTCAAAGTTTTTTTTATTCTATTCCTTCACTCGAGCTGTAAATGGGCCCCTAAGTAAAAGTTAAGTTTTAGACACACTGTTGCAATCGCTATCTGAACTGGTAAACTGGTGGCAGATTGAGGAAGTGTATTTAGCATACATTGTACTCTAATTTGTTGCAAGTCTGTAAATAGTTGCCTACATTAGTGTTTCTGACCTGCGGATAGTGGATTGGCCGAGTAAAGTGTTGTGCTCCATTTGGTTTATTAAGCTATATAATAAACAGAAATACATGGAGAAACAGAATAGAACATAGCATATAAAATACACTCAGAGTTGTATTTAAAATCGATACTATTACAGAATGATTCAAAACCCTTCATAATTTAGCTCACGGTGGCCCATACTCTAAATCTAAAATCTTTGTAGATCCAGATTTAAGGAGAAGGAAAGGCATCCTGTACTTGGGGGGTGCCAAATGGTAGGCACCCCCAAGTGATTGTGTATACTTACCTGAAACCCCGGGCTTGTGCTCCTATCAGCAGAAAACTGCACCGGCCCGGGGTTATACCAGTGAGCACCACAGAGCGATCCTCTTACGGTTTCTTCTTTTTTCCGGGGCAAACACATGCGCAGTTGAACGAAATAGCCAACTTTTAGTTAAAGTTCAGCTTTTCGTTCTATTGCGCATGTGCAGCCGTGCAAATAAAGTGGAAGACAGAAAAGAAACGATCCGTGGTGCTCACTGGTATAACCCCGGCCTGGTGCAGTTTTCTGCTGATGGTTTCAGGTAAGTTAATACAACCACTTGGGGATGCCTAACATTTGGCACCCCCAAGTGCAGGATGCCTTTCCTTCTCCTTTAAGAGAGTGTCTCTCAACCAGAGGCTTGTGAGCAATAGTTAATACTCTCTCAGGGTCAGACTGGTGGGTGCAGGGCCCCCCAAGAGTTGCCACCACAGGGGTCCATGCCTAGCCCCCCCTACAGGGGCTAACACCACCCGACCTCCCTCGTGTTGGGGGAAGAAAATCAGCGGCCTGGGGGACCGCCGGCAAGGTTCTGGTCTGGGCCGGCGGGGCCAATCAGGTTTTATCCTAGTGTCCCACCGGCCAAGTTCGACCCTGTTCCCTCGGCTCTGTACCACAAGAAGCACTTATAAGCCAGTAACCCCACCATAAATGCATAAATAAAATAAACCATTACCCTGCACTGGCAGAAACTGTGTGTTTGCTTCAGGATTACTACTGAATAAGATGCTGTGTAGCCATGAGGCAGCCATTCAAGTTGAAAGTTGGCTGTAGGGTCCACAGCAGATAACACATAGGGATAAAGAATACAATGGGTTAAGTTCTTACACAGGAAGATAAAAGTGAGTCAGGTGCCATTTACTGTATGTCTCTCTATACTATAAAATGAAAGCCTTATTCTGATATACATTAGGACATTTGTTGCCAAGAAATAGTTTGTAGATGTTGGATTAATACTTTGGAGACATGAAGAGAAAACATTTGAGGTCAGCAGGCAAAAAAGATTTTAAATAAATTCCGCAACAGATCATTTCTGAGAATTTGGGACGTAAAACAAAAGGGCATAATTTAATATGAGGTGGAGCTGCAGCTGTCAGATGTGAGCTCTGGCTTTTCCTGGAATGCGGCTTGATCATTGAGCTCAGAGGGATTAGAGGTAGCAGAGGGCAGTCTGTAATGCCCCAAGCTCCATCTGTAAATTCTGAGTAAAAATCTGCCTGAAATTGACAGTAAATACAGCCTGTAATTATCCAGTCCTGCCAGGGTTTATACACACTGTGCCAACTGCCAAGGAAAGAACCAGCTTTCATGTATTACTCGGTCTTCCTGAATGTCACTAATACCGTTTAGTGGTGGTCCTATTATTCTGCCGCCACAAATCCGTGCCTGGCCCCATGGGGCCTATATAATGTGCAATTTCAACAAATATCAGTAAAACAGGATAAGCGCTGGATATGTTGTTGGCCCTAAAATGTATTTGTTGTGGGGCCCAGTAACATCTAGTTACGCCACTGATCTTTAGTTGTGTGTTTACTGAGGGTTATATATAGTTATGGGGGAAATAAGAAAGGGCTAAAGAAGACATGTCGGCTTATGAACATTTTGGGGAGTCGACCTGACTGGGCCCAGGTTGAAATGTGGGGTGTGGCTGGGGCAGGTGGGGCCAAGATACACCTGGATCCAGTACCTAGTCTTGGTATCTCTGCTAATGGGAATTTTCAACAATAAATTATAGATAGTAATTAGGAGTAAGCCACATGAGACCTGTGTGAACAGGGCGGACTGAGGGGCCCGGGGCCCACCAGGACTCCTGTCCAGGGCCCCCCTCCGGACCCCCCTACTACGACGCTGCACATGCGCAAAAGGAGCATGCGCGAACGGCGATGTGCTGCGCTGCAATTTTTTTTAAGGCCAGGTGATCGGGGGTCTGGCCCGGCAAGGGGCCCATGAGGACCGGGGCCCATCGGGTTTTTTCCTGGTGTCCCGCCAGGCCAGTCCGACCGTGTCTGAATGCTGCCCTAGACCCTGAATAAACAATATTGTAATAAAAGTAGCAGGCAGTCTCACACATGAGATATTTATTTGGCACACAAAACAATCATATTTATCTGTAATATAATTCAAATCTTCATTATAGCTTCATAATCAGATGTATCCAAAATGTAAAAAAAATGAATTACCATAACAAAAGACAGAATGACCTCAGTGCTCTATGGTCCCTGAGCTCCTCCCTTCTAACGTGAATTATGTAAGTACCTCTGTTCTTTTGGTATTACATTTTTTATAGATCTATGATTGCTTTGTTCACCAAATAAATGTTTTATGTATGAGACTGCCTATTACTTGTATTACAGGTATGGGATCCGTTATTTGGAAATCCCTTTATATAGAAAGATTCAAATTCCGGGAAGGCCATCTCCCATAGACTATGTTTTAATCAAATAATTTAGATTTTTTTACATTGATTTCCTCTGTAATAATACAACAGCACCTTGTACTTGATCCAAACGAAGATGTAATTAAAACTGTATTGTAGTGAAGCAGGCACTCAAAGGACAGTCTTCCAGACAGACGTCAGAAATTCCGTAATTTATTGGTACATAAGAACAAGGCCTAAGAGATAATTAATCCTTATAGGAGGTAGAAAATGACTTGGTTTAATTCATGTCTAAATAATTTTTCAAGTAGATTTAAGGGATGAAGATCCAAATTATGCAAAGATCACTGATCTGGAAAACCCCAGGTCCCTATGATTCTGGATAACAGGTCAAATACTTGTACTAGAATGGGAATTTTCCCAGACATGGGACAACTCTAAGATACTCCTGAGTATTTGCAGGCCAGTCTTGACCTGTTATTTATATAGCACTGACACCTGTCTCAGACTTGTTCATCATTCACATCAGTCCCTTTCCCAGTGGAGCTTTTAATCTAGGTTCCCTATTACATTTACACTGCCTACAGCCGGTTTCATCAGGAGCTAGTTAACCTATGCTTGGGGTTTTTGGGCAGTTGAAGGAAACCCACATAGACACGAAGAGAAGATACAGGAGTGAAACTGGGACCCCAATGCTGCAAGGCAGCAGGAATAATCACTGGGCCCACATGTATTAAGGTATTGTTTCGGTTTTTGTTCTGATCACATGTCCACGACTCATTGTACTACTGTATTAAATAAACGCTGAATGTTAGTTACATGAATAATAAAATAAGAACATGTGCACAAAATAGCTGCTGCTTATTTGTGCTTTTTTCATTAAGGGGCTAAAACCTCTGTCTGTTTCTTAATTACTTTTATGTCAAGGCTCATTTATGCCAAATATCTGACTAAGGCAGGACTTAATGGAAATATATACGATGCACTGACAAAGATTTTGTGTAAATGGAAGAGTAAATTCAAAATCTTGCATAAAATATAAAAACATGAGTTATTTCAAGGAGTAAATCTTATCCTTTTTTTATCCGTGGGTAACATTCAAATGTAAAAAGAGTTGGGGAGCAACATAAGTATGAAAAAAGTTCCAGGGGGTACAAAATAAGGGCTGTGATTGGTGGCCACTATGTGGATTTGCAGCGTACAGGAGGCTCTGTTTGGCAGTACACCTGTTTTCTATGCAACCAAAACTTGCCTCCAAGCATCTTCATTGAGGCCAGTGGAGTGACTATAGAGGAAGCAGACCCCGCGGTATCGGAGGCCCAGTATTCAGAGGTGCTTGGAACACTGGGTCTGCTTCCTGTAAAGCCACTCTGCTCCAGTAAAATTGATTGCCTGTTGTAGAGTCCTGCGCGGAACCGATTTCAAAGACCCAGACTCGACCCCACAACCCGAACCTCGACCCGCATATTTACCCACTTTGAACCGCTACCCGACCCAGAACCGCAATTGCCTTATCTGCAACCTGCCGGCCACCATCAAACCAGAAGTGATGTTGCTGCAAACCGGAAGTGCCATCATCAAACGTGGCCTATAATCGAGAGGGAGAGGGACAGAAGTGCCGTGTGATGTAAGAGAGCTGTGCCTGAAGTCAAATGGGGGGAGATGAGTGGAGGGAAATCTGCAGGGAGAGAGCTGCAGCAGGAAGAAACCTGCATCCCGCAGAACCGCATCTATACCCACACCTGAAAAGCCTACTCTCATTCCGCAGGGTACCCACTTTTTTTTGCGGGTAACCCGTGGGTACGCTGCACGACTCTAGCCTGTTGCAAACATTTCACAGCGGGATGGCACACACGCGTGTCACCAAGCAGGAAAGGGGTCCTTCCTGTGCAAGCCAGGCCCCTCTGAAGGTTTTTTCTCAGGGGGGCCTGGTGTTGAAAGCAACATCCAAGGGGTTGGTAAGCAACATGTTACTTATAAGCCACTGGTTGGGGATCACTGCTTTAGTGAAACAACATCCCCCAGTAGCCAAGTAAACAGAGCTATCAGGCCTTCATGGAAGAATCCATATTTTCTCAGCAAGCAGCACACATATGTATACTTTAGTGAACTCAAAAGCACTCCAGGGACATTTGAATCATTTATCACACAATATCACAGCCTAATAAATCAATGTGTAATAAATAATTTAAAAGTCCCTGAAGTGCTGCATTGTCACTTAAGTTATATATATGGCTTATATGTGGAGCAACTGGGCAGTAGGATGCAAGGTTCGATTGTGCAAGACATATTTTTATATATATGAAATCCATAACATAACTTATTCAGAAAGATTCAAACCATGGGGATGCCCCATTTTGACTGATTTACCTATCTCTTGTAATAATAAAACAGTACCTTTACTCGATGACAGCTAAACTTTCATAAATCCATGCTAAAGTAAAACTGCACATTATTAATGTTTTTAGTGTCTTTAAATTATGGTGTTCCTCATCCAGAAAATCCCAGATCCCAAGCATTCCAAGCATGAAGACCACACCTCCAAAAAGCCATTCAAAGGATCTGGTTGGTCTCATGCAAATCAAATAGCATAACTATGCTTTGCATGTTAGAGGTAGAACTCAACATTCATTTTTTTTTAAATAGGCAATAGGGTACAAGTAGAGGATCCTCATCCTTGGTCACCTAAAATTTAGGTAAGTGATGATAAGAAGAGAGGTCAGGAGACTTTAGAGGCAGTAAAATGATCCAAAAAAATAAGGAAGGAATGGAGACCTTACACATGGTCGTTTTTACCTGCGATCCCCTGCGTTGAGCTTTCTTCAGCCGCAGGGAAGCGCAGGAGTAGACGCAGTCAATTATTTTGAAGGGGGCTGTACTCACACAGACGCATGTATGCGCCGATCGGAGGTGTAATGCAACATGCTGCATCCCAACCTGTGTTTGGCGATTACATGCATCTGTGTGAATACAGCCCCCTTCAAAATATTTGACTGCGTCAAAATAATTGACTAGTCTAACGATCATGTGTAGGGGCCCTTAAGGTGGCCACTTGTTTGGTGATTTTGCCAAACATGCAGATCTCTCCCCGATATGCCCACATTGAGGTGGGTGATATCGGGCTCATGCAGCCATTATGGACGGTCGAATTGAGGGAGGGAATGGCGAGATCCAACGGGATTTTTAACCCCGTCCGATCAACATCTGGCAGACTTTCAGCCAGATATCGATCAGGGAAACCTGACAGAGGGCCCCACACACAGGCCAATAAGCTGACGACTCGGTTTGTCGGGAACTATTTTCCCCCCGTGTATTTTTGCTTTAGAAAAAGAAGAAAAAGAAAGTTTGTTTTAGTGGAGGTGGGGATCTTCTTATGGGTGGGCTCTACTTTGTTTTTGAAGAAGTCAGCAAGGTCCTGAGGAAAGGTTATGAAGTGGAGTGATTCTGTTTAAGGGATGTAAAGGATACTGAATATACAGAAAACAAGCCTCTTGTATTGGATTTGCTATTGTTTATGAGAGTACTGAAGTAGTTATGATTGGCCTCTAAAGGTCAGAATTGATGCTGTGATATCTGTGTAAAGATATGGGTGCCAATACTGTCTGGTTTTTACTCATCAGCAGTCATGAAGATTCAGCTGCTGTCTTTATACTTCTTTTCTGGTGTTTAAAACTGCTCAGTTTAGTAAATAAACCATTCAAATGATGGTCATCAAACAATTCTAATTGCCTAAATAAAACCATTTCTGGTCTATGTGGAATTCAGTCCAAAAATATATCCAGTGGACTGCTAGGTAAATATCAGTCGCAAAAGAAAGGGTTAAAGCAGTGCTAATTAAGAAGAAAATATAAGACAGATGAACTCATTTAATGAGAACCACCCACCATTTAAATTGTGTGTTAAACACTATTACAATGTGTATAATTGGGGATAAGTGTTTGGAAACAGACCTATATGTAGATGTCAAGATGACTTAATACGTTCTCATTACATCTTACTACGGCCAGTAAAACATCTCGTCATTAAACCTAATAGCTGCTTACTCAAGTACGTGGGCAAAGTACACATTTTGTTCATGAGTGCTATAATGCACTAGTAAAGAAAATATATACAAATTGAAACAAAGATTTAAAGAAAATACCTATAGTTCTGTAAGTATTGCTACAGTATACCAGGGAGAAATATCACAGTTCTATAAATAATGGTTTGAATGCCATTATATAAATAATTTTACAGGTATAAAGAGACAGTATGGACTTTGTGTCCCTCATTTAAGAACAGAGGTGCAAAATTGTAGCATTAAAGCCAATCATCATTTAGCTTTTGACAGTCAAGTGCATTTAGACTATATGGAAGTAACTGTCTGATTGAAACGAATGGATTTCTCCACTCTTGCAACTCTCTTAAAACTCAGGGCAGCGGGTTTAGAGTTGTTTTTTCACATATTGCATTTCATATAAAGAGAATTGGTGCTGTACAGTTTTTAAGAGAGTTGGAATCCTGAATTTATCTTAGGACCAATGCTTAAAGGGGACCAGTCACCCTAAGAAATAATTCCAAATTCTTTGCTATCATGTAAGTTGAGCAAAATAAACTTTACTTACACTATATTTATTATTTAAATTGTGTTTCCTTTAGTTTTGGAATTACACAATCACAGCAAGAAGACAGGTACCCTTTTGTGGACACTGTTATGAAGACAAATTGCGTCTCACCTCCAAAATCGTGTGCATGCACCAGAATGGGGGACCCAAAGACCATGGGCAGTGCCCTGCACAATTATAGAGCCCAAGGAGTGAAGGGCAAATTTGAGGAGTGCAGTGATATGTACGAATTGCTGAATGGAAAGTGAAAGTAATTGACTGCCCCACCTCTATGCCTCAGGCATAGAGACAAGAAAAAAAAATATTTGATTGACAGCTCAGATATTTAAACACCTTTATAACAGGTATGGATGTTTTAACAAAAAAAAAGGATGTGTTCCATGTTTCATTTGCAAAGGACTTTCCTTATGCAGCTTTTTATGTGTAGGTGACAGGTCCACTTTAAGTTGTCCCAACATTTTTATGAGGATCATGGCTGTATGATGACATTAGTTTAGTAAGGGCGGTAGATCAGGTTGTGAGTAAAACCATTGCAGATCAGTATGGGTAGAGCAGCCAATCAGGAATGTAAATGATGGTTGACCTGTGCAAGATGGGTAGAGGTCCATCCACTTAGGGCTGCAAAAATGGAAATCCGGTGAAGGAAGAGATCAGGGTCAGGTGCGAATGGAGGGGGAACCTATGGGTGCAGGCTTCACGAGATCCAGCCCTGGACAGACTAGAATATCAGGGTCGCTATTAAGTATGGGCGAATGTTAAAAAAATTTATGGCCATAGACAGTTCGCCGGCGGCAAATTTTTGGCAAAATGAAAAAAGGGTCAAATTCGCCCATCCCTAGTCATTATGAAAACTTCTCTCCACTCGTTTAATATTAATGAGGTGGAGAGAAGTGGATTCAAGGGTAGGACTACACGGACGTTTTCGGCGCGATCCAACGTGCTGCGACAAAAATAAGGTAAGTGAATGCATTGTCGAATGAAATGAAAGCGTTGATCTGGTGCGACACGACTGTCGGATGCAGACGCTGCACACACGAAAACGTCCTTGTAGTCCTACCCCAAATGTACAGTTTCTGCGTGTGTGCTGCTGCACAATGCAAGCAGAGATCAGCCTGGAAATGGTCTTCTTTTTGAGTTTATCAGGCCGATCTCCACTCTGCTTGCCTCTGTGTAGCTGCAAACAGGTGGAAATTGTACTTTTAAATCCAGACACAGGAAGCCGCTGATTTCAGCGCATCCGCTTCTCTCCGCCTCATTTACACTAGTCTGCCCTTGCCCTTAGACCTGTTCATTCTGGGTTTGTGCTTTGATACACTTGCAATTAAAACTCCAGGGCATCTGTGCTCTTGGATACCTACAAATGGTATTTTGGAGCCACTAGATCTTCATCGCTGTGAGTTGCCCAGTGTGCAATTGCTGCTAACCTGGAGGTTCATAGCAGTTCTATTTCATATGCGCTCTATTATATAATTCTTAGAATGTCTTTATTTGTACTCTATATTACACGGCTTCCTTATTGAAATACCATAGAAATTTCATTTTAAAAAATCAACCTACAACCAAGGTTTTCATTTCTCTCTCTTTATTTATTTATTGTTTGAGTGAATCAATATCAATTTTCAGTTGCACGGTAAAGGCAGTATTACATAGGAGTTCCTGACTGAGGAATGGTACAGGCTTGCTGTCAGATGGTGAAAGGTTAATGCTTCTCAAATGAGCATAAAGCAGACTCCTGTCAAAGGGAGAGCGGATAAGGAAGTCTCCAGGTCTGAGCCCGTCAGGAGACAATATTCTGATGGCTTCTTTAGCAAGGTAAAAGATTAGAATGAACTCTGCAAGGAAGCATATTGACACTAAAAGATAGATTTTGAGTCTTACCTATAATCCCAGAATACAGACAGATGTGTGAGGATGTTTGCCAAATATAACCCCAGGGGATGAATAAGGCGTCATGCAGCAGTACATTTATTTTAGTTGCAATATCATAAATAAGAACCTTCAGAATCAAATATTCAAATATCTGCCTGTTGGATGGCCTTTTCGCTTTAACAGAATATGGAGCAGTTCTTCCTTTGCAGTTACCACCAACAAGGCCCGTTGACTTGCAGCTCACCACTATGCTAAGAAATTATTCAAAGTTTGACTGTTTCTTGTTCCAGAGGGATGCTAAAATACTAAGAAACTTAACCAAAGATGCGAGTGGCAGACACGGTGCTTAGAAAGACGTATAATACCCATACAGACATGCTGCGAAGAAGTGCTCTCACTATAAATGCCTTTTGTACTGGACAAACACAGCTTTTAAGCCTTTCAGATTTTCCCGATTTTAGGTACAGGACTGCAACTGCCTTCAGCTAAAAAAGATACCAGAGCAGTGTCTACGGACAGACCTTCATTTTTTACATATAACAGATCTTTCTGTAATTTGGATCTTTGTACCTTAAGTCCACTATAAAATCATGTCAACATAAATGAACCCGATAAATTGGTTTTGCTTCCAATAAGGATTAATTCTATCTTAGTTGGGATCAAGTACAAGCTACTGTTTTATTATTACAGAGAAAAAGAAAATCATGTTAAAAATAGTAATTTGGAGCTTTCTGGACAATGGGTTTCCGGATAACGGATTCCATACCTGTATACGAATTTTCCTTTTTGCTTTCCACTTTCCATAAGACTCTAAAGATGTTACTGGCTCAGTTTGTAATTGTATTTACCATTGTCTGTTTTGACTGGCTGACTTCAACCTTCTTGTCCTTATTATACACCCCAATACTGCCTACTCTTTATGGTCATCTAAAAAAACGGAAATGAGAATTGCTGAACCAGAGTGCATGGTCTTGCATCCTTGATAAACATGGCTGTATAAGGGTTGCCACCTTTCCCTCCCGGCAGGGGGCAGAGCGCTGAGTTGTGGGATGAAGAGGTGAAGTTGGCGGGCAGTCTTAGGGAATCGTGCCCAAAGAAGAAAAAAGCGGTCCTTTAAATTAAGGCTACTTGGGCTGTAGAGATAAGGAGCAGCCCTGCTTAGTGCAAGAAAAAACAAATAATCAAAACAATAGGGAAAACGTTTGTCTAGCACAAGACCCATTCATTTAACTAATATTGAAAAAGGGAAAGTATGGGGATGCGTATATTGTGGTCCTCATACATCCATAAGATGCTACCCATATTTATTTATCTTACTGGCCATACAATATAGGATTTTTGCTTGCTGTTTTATATTTTCAAAGCTTCGTTTAGATTTTTGGGCTATTGTAATGCTGCCTCTCTTTTATAACTCCGGTTTGGGAAATCATTTCTTAGCTCGTACCGAATTATTTAGGAAATCATTTGTTTTGGCAACGCTTCTATCCAGCTATTGTGATCCGAGCAACATTGTCTTTTAGGAATATTTAACGTGCATTGTGCGTCTGTCAACTGGAAAAAAAACCTCATTGGCGCTGCTTAGATTTGCTCATGCGTATATCTAAATCTGATGATTCTGTATCATTGCTTTCAGGGGGGTACTGAGCACTCTCTCATGTTTTTAATTATAATTTCCCTTTACTGTTAGAAGACAATTACATCTCCATATGTGTAAAAGATTTTACTGAGTTTTTCATACGCAAAAATGTTTCTTGCTTTCTGCTCTTTAAGGGGCCCTGGCTGAAAAGATTTGTCGGCCGTGGTAAATCGGCTCTACGAAAATGCCTTCCTATTGCCTAACATCTGGATCATCGCGAAATACGATTCCGATGAGGTGATCCAGCTGAATCAAGGGAAATTGTCTTCTTTTGCATTTTCCAGTGATCACTGCAAGTATGATCTGTAGTGAACTGTTTCGCTTTGGTGAAAAATTTGCGAAACGCCGCCGGCATCTCGTTTTGGATGCTGGCGTCCGTTTTTTTGGATGCCGGCAAATAAATTTTTTTAATTTTTTTTTTTTATTCACCGGCGGTGAAACACATGAATTCGGCGCAAATTTGAGCCTGCCGCATAAATTCGCCCATCACTAATGATCTGTCACCCGCTGTAGTGCAGACTTCCCGCGGTCGCCCATCTCCCTGTGTTTCATTGCTCTAAGAGTAGTGGTACATGGCATGATCTGGGTGCTTTGCCTGTGGACTAGAAACAGAACTCCCCAAAACGCCACATTTACAAACCACCTGACCCTGCAAGTGCACCTGTAAGTCCAGGAAAATGTCACTGAGATCATAATAATACAGGTATGGGACCTGTTATCCAGAATGCTCGGGACCTGGGTTTTCCGGATAAAGGATCTTTCTGTAATTTGGATAGTCATACCTTAATACTAATCATGTAAACATTAAATAAACCCAAATAGGCAGGTTTTGCTTCCAATAAGGATGAATTATATCTTAGTTGGGGTCAAGTACAAGGTACGGTTTTATTATTACAGAGAAAAAGGAAATCATGTTTAAAAATTTTAATTATTTGGATAAAATAGAGTCTATGGGAGACAGCCTTCCTGTAATTCAGAGCTTTCTGGATAATGCATCCCTTATCTGTTCTGGAATAAATTCTAGGATTGCTGTAGCACTAAAGAGGGCCTTAAGCCACCCCAAAATGAAGTGTCCTAATTGCTCTTCAGAGCATTTACAATTTACAAAAATGTTATAATTTTTTTAACGGTATTGGCAGATTTGTACAAAGACAGAGTTAATTGAAATTCATCATTCTAAATGAGACATAACTTGGCATATTCCCTTTCAGTTCCCTCTTTTGGATCTGGTTGGTAGCTCAAGCTTACTGCATTTTTCCAAGTACCCCAAAAACTGAATATGGGGTCCGGCCATTGATCTGACACAAATCAACCACCCTTCCCTTTTCAGAATAGATACTTTTTGTGGGCGGGGGGGGCAAAGGTCATTGCCTAGCAAGATGTGGTCCTGCTCGAGAAGTAGGACATGTTTGAGTATCAAAGTCAAAAGATAGCAGCACTCCCATCCAGATAAAACCGTAACGTTTTGGACCATCAAGGTCTTTTTTTAAAGCTATTTGTTTGTATTCATCACCATTGTTGCAGCTCCATTATTTAGTTGAGATTGATTTCCTGGAATAGTTTATTATAAGAGAAATACAAAACAGATTTATATCATCTATTAAAATAGTTATTGATTGGGTGAATAAGCCCTAATATTTTATGGTGTGTAATTTGGTGCTATTTTCATCAGCCCGAGCAATGGTGATGGTAAACTAAGGACAATTCTGGACATAGCGAGAGTGGAGATCGTTTAGGAGAATTAGAAAGAGGCTGGATGGGTGGCTGTGAGAAGAGATACAAGGCCAGTTGGTTGGGTTGTACTTTAGACTATAATATCAATAGCTATCAATGGGGCATAGCCATGAACTAGCCAGATTCTGCAGTTATTGGAGCAGGGTGTCTCTTTTAACTTACCTAGGACATAAGGTATCATGTACAGGTAAAGGATCCCATAAGGCCACCCTCTGAGATATTTGCGTAATAAAATAATTTTTATTTTGCATCATATTTTGGAGTGAAGTCCAGTTTTCTGTGCAAGAGAATTGAAAATAAAGGGTCCCTTTGTCCAGAAAATCCCAGGTTCCAAGCATTCTGGATAAGGGATCTAGGCATGGTATGGACCACTAAAATCATTTATTTAACATTAAATTAACCCAATATGCATGTTTGATACC